>NC_089801.1:26580244-26825244 GCF_029633855.1 Hoplias malabaricus | reverse complement strand
GCAGAGTGTAGCCATGTTTGGAATACTGCTTTTAAACTCAGTACATAAAAACTACAACTGATGTGTATGATTGTATGCATGTGTGTGTACTTAAGTATTTAAAACCAGCTTTCACCTTGAATCACTCTTGTTTTAAAATTAAAGCTAACCATTCTATAAGTATTCATGGGCTTCAGAAGAGATGAACAAACAAATTCACACATCAGAAAAGCATTAGAAATGTATCTCCTCTACAAACTAAAGCAGAGGAGACAACAATTCCTATTGTGTTATGTTCAAGGCTTTTATCAATATAAAATGAGTAATTAAGAATTTGCTGGGATTAATCATGATTAATCACACTGTCCCTTCTTAAGACTGAAGCTTTAAATAATGGATATTAAATACTAAATAAAAATATAAAAATGTAAAATCAACCCAGTGAAATTTAAATATTGTAGTGCTGTCTTTCTGTCTGAAAAAAAAAATACAATACAGATAAAATGATATTTCCTTGTATATTTGGGAGGGAGATTAATGTCTAGGGTTATATGCATGACCAACTGGCTAGAGGAAATTATTCTTTTTACTTTATTACAGCATCTCAGTGTAGTTTTGATGATTTTTTAATTAGAACCACTTAATTTGCTGAGTAAAGGTTTCAGGGAGAGCTTTATCATCAGACACAGAAACTGTAATAGAGAAAATTAATGCTACAGCACAGCTCATGACTCAAACATAGGGGTATTAAAGGCAACGTTGATGATTCTGAGGAACTACTATTCCCTTGTTTGTTTACGTTCAGAAGCTCTGCATCTTTGTTATGATTGACAAGAAAAATATGACTGTGGTTTGACTTATTTTTACTGTAGATGGAACTGACACAATTCTGGACAGTGCTAACTGCATCAAAGTAAACACAGACTGAAAGTGCTACCAATCAATTCAGGTTACAAATGAGTTTCTGTGGTCATTCAAACAATGAAGAAGAAACCTACAGACAAGTTAAACTTCAGTCATGTACAAACATGTCATTTCTTTCTCTCAAACATAACATTCCACCTCACAAAACAAGTTCAACTGAATTTAAACAAACAAGAGAGAACAGCATTTCCCATCAATTGTAGTTGCCTTTAAAACTCAGACCAAACCAGACCCTAATAGCGTCATCAGTATATTTGTGTGAATTTCCTATCACTTTACAGAGAACAGCATCTGCTCTTTTCTGAGAAATATTGTGCCAAAGTTCCTCTTACTACTGCTGCTATGGGCAGAAAAAGGTAACACACCCTGAGTGGGCTTAAAAGTCAAAGGGAAAAATCTGCTTTAACCTTTTCACCAACCCAAAATACCCCTCTCATCATCCATGGTGTGACTATGACTGATGTACTGTTGAAAGTCTTCCCAGGTTTTGGTCCACTTACTTCTCAAACTCTGCTATACCAAACACCCAAATGCAGTGATAACCTATAGTGGTATATGATAGAGAGAGAGAGAGAGAGAGAGAGAGAGAGAGAGAGAGAGAGAGAGAGAGAGAGAGAGACGTATTTATCTTTTTTTAATTAAAAGGACTATTTATAGTTAAAAAAAAGAATTAAAAATAAATAAAAATAAAAAATAAAAATAATGTAAATATATGAAGCCAAGGGAGAAAAACAGACCTGAACCTGACCTCAAATGTGAGATTTTTTTTCCTCCTCCTTATCACATTGTGTATATGTGTGTGTGTGTGCACCAGGATTCACTCACACTGTGGAAACCCAAATCTATTTACATTATGGAGACTTGTCGTCCTTTTGCAGATTTAAACCAAAATGGGCCCCAAAACATAAATCATTCAATTTTAAGGTAAAGACATGTTAAGTAATTTTTGTTATTTTTGATCCTGGGCTCCCCCTACAGTTGCAATTCTTTTTTCCCCTGAAATCAATGGGAAGGGAAAGGAGGGGGAATGGGTGGTGGGCCAGTTTCCTACCCTCCTCTAAATGTTACATAGTGCAGGTTCTGCAGTGCTGAGCCCAGAGTAGCAACTACAGAGGTTACATTGTCCCTATTACAGGTTAGGGTTAGGGTAATAGTAATTATGGTTAAGGTAATGGTATATCTCCACAAAATTAATGTAAGTCTATGTAATGTCCCCTTAAATCATGTAAACACGATTTTTCATATATTTTCACTAGTTAGGGTTAGATATGATGGATGCAATGGGCAGTAAGGGCTAGTGTATCCAAGGCATTTCATATACCTAAAGATGATTATTAATGTTGCATTTTGCTTTCAGTGTCTACTTTGTCATTCACAAAGTTTAAATTGTTGTATTTACTTGATTTTATGAGCATTTAAGGCATTTGTCAATGCACCATTTGTTCTTGAACATGTGGGAAAACACATGAGATAAAGAAATTGCTTCCTTGCTGAACAGGAACATCAGTTTGAAGCTCAGTATCATGAGCAGTGGACTTGTGGATCTGTTGAAAGCAGCGGAATGTAGAGGTTTAGAATGGTTTCTATGGAGAGACACAGGCTTCTGCTCCAGTTACTGTAGCAGCTCTTGTCCTTCAGACTGGCCTTATATGGGCTGGCTGGGTCTTCTACAACACTGCCTTCTCTCTCTCTCTCTCTCTCTCTCTCTCTCTCTCTTTCTCTCTCTCTCTCTCTCTCTCTCTTTCTCTCTCTTTCTCTCTCTCTCTCTCGCTCTTTCCTTTTGTTTATAGCTCTCCAAGGCATCCAAACTAAAACTGCTCTTCAAAAACGTTACAATTTTGAAAGCATGTATGCTGCCTTTTTAAACAAATTGTATGTACTTTATCGCCATATTGAGGAGTGTTGACTGGTTTCATAGTGCTGTGTAATGTAAACAGATAGGAAAGATAGACAGATTTTCTCATATGCAGCTCCTCTCCTGCACTGGAGAGAATCTCACAACACTCAGAGTCACAGAAGGTCATGGGGGGGGGGGGTGAGGTCTGTGGTAACAGCTCACGCTGTGTTGCATAATGAGAAGAAAAAGACCATTATTCTTTGTTAGCCATATTAGCATTTTACATCCAATTTTACATCCAAGACTCCAATGCATTTCTCAGCTCTTGTGACAGAATCTTCTACCAGAATTATTTATGCATAAATCATATTCAAGCTTAAGTGATCGTGTTTTTTCACTCATGTTTTGTTTTAGCATGTAAGAGACTACAGACACAAGCCACATGTTAATTTGTATAATATTTCCTCCCCTTGTCTGGAAATGTGAGATTATCTGTGTGTGATGTGTCCACACCATGCCAAGGCTGAAACCCCACAGTAACAGTCTGTACTATTTTTACAGTCTGTACATTTTACAGTAAAATGTTTAACCATATCTCTGAGAATTTGATTTTTTCAGTTAGATAATATTAGAAATGTCACATACTGATTTTGCATGATTAGTTCTGGATCACTCTGGACACTTCAGCTCATACCACAGCTATTGTATCACTCCAGAGAGTTCAGTTAAATTGCTCCACAGGCCAATGCTGGAGAGCTTTATATAGCTCTTTTCCACACTTGGCATGAGCATGGTGAGCTGAAGCTCATGTGCAACTGTTGCAGAGTGTCTCGTTTGGACCAAATGCTGTTTGTGCACATTTACATGTCTGTTTCCAAAATGGGTGCACCTTAAACAGGTGAAATGACTATAGTTGTGTTTTTTGGACATAATGGAAGTGGATCTTAAACTATCCAGGACAGAGACATTTTTTCTTGTGATTTACACTCAAACATTTTATAAAACACATTTTTAAAAACATAAAATACACCTCTAACATTCATAGAACATTCTCTCAGCTTCACTGTAGTTTATACTTGCCTTTGTAGATCTACAATTACAGAGTGTATTCCATCTGTTGTTCTGCACCCTGTTTTTCAGAACCCCTAAAACACCATGGGAGAGCAGGTATTATCTGGGTGGCAGATCAATCTCAGCACTGCAGAGACAGAACTGTGGTGACAGTGTGTTAGTTGTTTTGTGCTGGTAAAGCTGGAGCAGAAACAGCAGTTACTCTTGAGCTTTGCAAAAGTCTTAGGCACCTATAAGCATTATGTAAAATCATTCTTCTCAATTTTAAAATAAATTCAAATTTCACTTTAAAAATGTATATAATTACTACAAATACATAAATAGAATAAAAGTAAATGTGTTTTTTTTCCAAAATATAATATGTGAACAATTGTGGAGCTGCTCTGATAAACAGTTTTTTAAATCTTATTTTATCAGGTCTATTTTGCACAGTACTTTAGATGCAAAATAAGTCATCTATTGTTGCACAATTTGTGTTTGTCGTCCTCTAGACCTTCAGGACACTGCCCACAAAATGATGTTGGCTGGATATTTTGGTTTGGTGGACTATTCTCAGTCCAGCATTGACACAGCAGTGTTTTACTAAGCAACTAACAGTGCAACAGACACTAATACAGCACCATCATCATACCAGCTTACCTCATATTGCTGACAGGTATTGGAGCTAAATATTGTGTCTGTGTAAATGCTAATATATTAATCTATCATAATCATACAAACTATAAAGTATTTATTAATACTGTATGATTGGTATTTCAGTCTATTTAGAAAAAGCTCAGTAATTTACAAGCATTAGCATATCTGTCTTTAGAGGTGACAAATCTAGGAGTCTTAAAGGTCAAAGAGTGGGAAAGCCCCAGCAGCCTGAGGGGGAAACTGACTCATAATACCAAGAAAACAGCTCAATCTTTAACTTCAGATTCAGAGTGGGGCATTTGGGTAAACGTTAAATTCAACATGTGTGTTTGTATCACAGTAGTTTTTCATTTAGAAGACTTCTGTTATTTGTTAGGTTTGGCTTCATTATTAACAGAACAAGGAAGCTAGGAAGTGACAATAACAGTAGTACTTCCTGTTTACATTGCAGGAGATAGTGAAAAGCTAGTGCTGAAAATCTTTACTAAAACCTAGCTTTTAAAGACACAGGAATAAAATTATTCAACTGAATATGATTTTAAGGATTCTCCACCTACACATTAAAACAAATTAAAAAGGAGATCTCGAAAATGTAGCTGTAATATCTCTTAGCCAACTATAAGGTCAGATGGAATAACAAAGAGACTTTAGCATAAGTCTGCTGTTGCTCAAATGTGTCTTCTGAGATAAAGACTCCTCTTTTTTATATGTCTCCTCTTGAGAGCACAGTAAAGTCACAAACGGTGCTTAGATTTTTTTTAATTGAAACCTTCTCTCTCCTTTGTCTCCTTTATCTCACTCTCATTTCTCATGTCTCCTTTTTATCTCATTCTTTTTCTCCTAAGGAATTTTAGGAGAATCACCATTATGTCTCCTGAGCTACTAAAGAGCTACTAAAGAGCAGAATATATCAACAATAAAAACTCCTCTGAGTACACTGTCAGAAAAAAAGGTACCGTACAAGGACATTATTGTTTACCAAAAATTCAAACAGTGTAAATGTATTTTTAAAAGTACAACACTGGTTTTAAAGGGAAAGTCTACAATTCTGGGGAAACACAGTTCTAAGTTCTGTGTCTTTTTAAGGTGTAACTGTGTATTTGAGGAAAACACAACAGTTGTTTGTACATGGATGAAACTCATCTCTAAGTTTTTATTCACTGTTTGAATAACCACAGAAACTCATTTGCTACTCCAGTTGTTAAGTTTTGCAGCACTTTCGGTAATCCAGTTAGCTGTCTCTAGAGTTTGGAGACTTTTCCACCTTAAGTGATCCTCTCCAGATGCCTCTGCCATGACCAGCGAGAGAGAGAAACAGAGAGAGATAGAGAGAGAGAGAGAGAGAGAGAGAGAGAGAGAGAGAGAGAGAGAGAAAGAGAGAGAGACAGAGAGAGAGAGAGAGAGAGAGAGAGAGAGAGAACCTAGCATATAGGATGAGACAGTTAGTTTTATTACTTATTTACAGAAATTAGGGCTAAACACATTAGACTGGTTTTGAGTGAGGAAATGGTGAGGAAACATTCTGAATTTTATAAAAAAGTGTTTTTTGATTAAGAACTATGCATTTAAAGTGCATTTGTGTTACATTACATTATCTCACTGAGGGTATATATATTCATTGATTCATTCATTATCTGTAACCTCTTATCCAGTTCAGGGTCGTGGTGGGTCCAGAGCCCACCGCCAGACCTACACAGGGCAACACACACACTCACACATTCACACCTACGGACACTTTTTAGAGTCACCAATCCATCTGCCAACGTGTGTTTTTGGACTGTGGGAGAAAACCGGAGCACCCGGAGGAAACCCACGTGGACACAGGGAGAACACACCAACTCCTCACACACAGTCACATGGAGCGGGAATCAAACCCACAACCTCCAGGTCCCTGGAGCTGTGTGACTGCGACACTACCTGCTGCGCGCCACCGTGCAGCCCAGGGTGTATATATATATATAAAAATATATATATAAAAATATATATATATATATATAAAAAAGTGTACATGACCAACATTTTGTGGACACCTGCTCATCCAAATTTACTTTTGAAATGCACAGCCTCTAATTTTTGGAATGCTTTAGACGTGATTAAACATAAGCCATTTTTTCCAAGAGAACAGCTACAGATGGAGTGTGTTTTTAATTTCTAATTTTACATTCTAGCTTTTTGGCCTTGAGAATGTAGACCTGATGATTATTTGTGACCCATTTCATTTCAAGCTATTTACACTCTTTATCCATCATAGTGTAATCTAGCTCAGCTGTATGAGGACCCCAAAAATGTGCTACAAATTCTCTTTTGAGCGAATGTGATTTTTTACTAATATTCTGTAAATCCTGTCTACCAGTGTCTACAAAAAAAAAGATAAAACAGCATTATCTTTCTATTTATTACTATCATACAACAGAGCTCAGGATTACAATGTTTAAATATATACTTTTGCATAATTTGCTTGTTTTTAATAAGGATGCTGGTGGGGTCTATAGTCTGTGCAGGTTTTTTTGCATTCCCCTGCTCTCCAGATGAAAGGCAGGCTACACTCAGATCTGCTCTCTCTGTTTGAAATCTGCATGTAGTGATAGCTCATGAATAAATAATCCCTATACTGCATCTCATGCAAATCCATGCAAATGAAGGCTCTGGGCCATAGCATTTCCCTTGTTTGTGCGTCTGTGTGTGTGTATGTATGTGTGTGTGTGTGTGTGTGTGTGTGATCTAATACAAGTCTTTAATATCCACCAAAATCTGATTAAAGTATTGAAGTATTGATAGCTAGCCTGAACTGATGACTTTGCATTTATGAACAGTGACATGATTCCCAGTGACAAATTTTTAAATTTCATCTACTCATGGTTCTGTATATAATGTTTGATTTGACATGTCCATTGTGCGTGCATGTGTGTGACTGAGGGGGTGTTCATGTTTGTGTTTCTGACACTGTATGGCATCTTGCGCTGCTGAGTATTTTGTGTATGTGTATATATACACATACTCTAGTAGCACAGTTTGCAATATGACATGGTAGTGGTGTGTTAGTGTGTGTTGTGCTGGTATAAGTGGATCAGACACAGCCGAGCTGCTCAAGTTTTTAAACAGCGTCAGCTCACTGTCCACTGTTAGACACACCTACGGTTTCCTTGCAGTAGTTCATTTGGTACTCAGTTTTGTTAGTCCTCCTCTAGTCCTGGTCAAGACCCCATATGACCACCACAGAGCAGGTATTATTTGGGGAGTGCATCATTCTCAGTGATGCAGTGTTGCTTTGTGTTACACTGGTATGAGTGGATCAGACATAGTAGTGCTCTTGAAGTATTTATACATATGTTATGTTATTATTACTTGTACATACATCAATATTTGTAATATTATATTATAACCACATGTAAATATGGGCCTATTGTGGGCAGAATCATTCAGTCATTCAATTGTTTATGAACAATTTGTATAATCCTTACAAAAAAGCATTAAACAGAATGGCATTTTCTAGAATAGATGCACAGCATAAATATCTGTGGCGCTCAATGCTAAGCTTGGGCTATAGGTGGGCATGAAGATCCCCATTAGCAGGTTCTGGAGCAGTGTAACTACATTTTTGCGGTGATGTACTCCTATTCTGAGATGAGGTGAGGTATCTGTGTTTGAGAACAAATCATGTGACCTTAGTAAAGCTGAAGCTGAATGCCATCAAATCCTCATAGAGATGTTCATACGTCTCAGTGTCTACTCTCCTATGAAAGCTAATACTTAATGACCCCATGCCCTGGTCCTGAGTGTGTGTGTGTTTTTGCATGTGTGAATGAAACTGTGGAGCTAGAAGGAGAGTCTCTCTCTCTCTCTCTCTCTCTCTCTCTCTCTCTCTCTCTCTCTCTCTCTTGCTCCCCCTGGAGCTGCATGTTTAACATGGCTGAAGCCCATTTTACATGGTGTCTGCCGCTCACACAGACGCCCAGACGTCTTCCACACATAAGCTACTCATGCGTGTGTGTGTGTGTGTCTATGAGAAAGCATGTCTGTGTGTGAGTGAATGTATGGATGTGTGACACCAGCAACCTTATTATCTCTTCTTCTCTGCCCCATCCTTTCATCAATACCATCTTTACCATGTTTCTCTGTACATTTTTTCTAAATTGACATCTCCCCCTGACCCATGTCCTTCTCTCTCTCTCTCTCTCTCTCTCTTTGTGTGTTATATTTCTCTGATAGAGATAGATAGAAAAAGATAGATAGATAGATAGATAGATAGAGAGAGAGAGAGAGAGAGAGAGAGAGAGAGAGAGAGAGAGAGAGAGAGAGAGAGAGAGCTCAGCATCAATCCTTCAATCCACCTCTCAACAGATTAACAGCTGCTAAACTAGGCAATATAAATAAGTTTCGAGCCTGGATTTAAAAACAGTTAGGTTGATCCAGAGTCTGGTGCAGCAACAATAAAGACGCAATCTCCTTTAAGCTTGAGACGAGCGATTGGGACAGACAACAGTGACAATGACGATGACCTTAAAGATCTTGCTGTAAACCATCAGTAAAATCTTATACTGAATTATGAATTGAAATGAGTAACGCCATGGGAGCCAATGTAAGGAAGCCACAACTTGGGTAATATGCTCTCTTTTCTTTGTACTAGTTAAATATCTGGTTGCACTATTTTTAACTAGTTAAAGTCATGAAAGAGATGCTTAATTAATTACAAAGTATAGTGCACTGCAGTAATCCAGTCTAGACTTGACAAAGGCATGGATGACCCTTTCCAAATTAGAGGCATTAAGAAATGTTTTTAGTCTGGAGATCATCCTGAACTGGAACAAGACTTGAAAACTGCATTCATTTGCTTGTCAAATTTTAATTGAGAATTCAAAAATGACCACAATATTCTTTAATTGAGGCTTTAAAAGGGGAGTTTAGTAGCCCAGATGTTTCCTCTAAGCTCTTAGATAAAGTGGTGGGACCAAGCAATAAAACCTCAGTTTTGCTCTCATTTAATTGAAGGAAAATGTGGGCCATCCAGTTCTTTACACACATGATACACACATTGTGTCTGTCCAAAGAACACTCGCCACAGCTCGACCTGTTGAACCTAAACATCAATTAAACAGAACCTTTCTGGCAGCAAACTAAAACTAACTGATATTTTGGACTAATAAATAAATAAATAAATAAATAAATAAAACACTTTCTACAAGTGCACAATGAATACAAGAGTTTGTGGCCACTCCTAATTTGTGATTTCAGCAACTGAAAATTAACCCATTGCTGACAAAGGTTCATTCACAGTTTGTATTGTCCCTTTAGATCAGTACAATGGGGCACTCTGGTGAAGCTGCACAAATTCACCATGTTCAATGCCAAATCTGGGCTAGAAGGTTATAAATCCCCCAATGCATAGAATAACTGAGTTTAAAATGGGATAGAAATTGGGGATACATAAGTAATTACCTAAGAACAGTACCTGCCTTGCTAATGCAGGTTGAATTAAATGCTAAAAGATACAGTGAATGAGTAGGGGTCTAGGTACTGTATTTTAAATATGGTAGAGTGTTTTTATTATAGTTTATTGTTAATGGTTCTAGTAGAGATGGCCTTTTGTTGGCTTCTCCACCTTTTGTAGTCTCACTCTGGATCAATGTGTGTATGTCTGAAATATTGATTCTTAAATCCTGCACCCACTGTCTCTTTCTCTCTCTCTCTCTCTCTCTCTCTCTCTCTCTCTCCTCTCTCTCTCTCTCTCTCTCTCTCTCTCTCTCTCTCTTTCTCTCTCTCTCTCTCTCTCTCACACACACACACACACACACACACACACACACACACACACACATTCTCTCCCCAACACCCATCTCATAAATAACGTAAAAAGCACTGCCTTTTAAACCCCTAAACACTCCCACCCACCCATACACACTGTATGGACACACACACACACACACACTATCATCAAGCATCTGCCTTTACTAGAGTGTGTGGCCCCGGTCACAAGAGCTTTCTAATGCCAGACATCCTTTCAGAACGTGCATGTATGTCTGTTCTTCAGCATCCACCTGCATTCATTTCACTAAGAGAGAGAGAGAGAGCGAGAGAGAGAGAGAGAGAGAGAGAGAGAGAGAGAGAGAGAGAGAAATGAAGGGATAGCACGAGTGAGAGAAAGTGGTTAAGAATAAAAGAGTGAGAGAGAGAAAGAGAGAGAGGAAAAGACATGGAGGTAAAAGAATGAGAGGAAAAGAGAAAGAAAGAAAAAGCATATAAGACTATTTTGACTTTATTTGGAAAAGGGGTGTTATATTTAGGGGAAAGAAGGAACAAGAGAGTGAAAGGGGGGGTACATTCATAAGCAAGTAGGTTAAGAAAGCGGTAGAGAAGGTTGAACAGCAATATACAGAAAGAGGATGAACAGCAATATACAGAGAGAGACAGAGACAGAGAGAGAGAGAGAGAGAGAGAGAGAGAGAGAGAGAGAGAGAGAGAGAAGGACATGGGTCATGGGGTCCTGTAGAACGACAGCCGTTCTTTCTCATACATATTCATCCATTCTTCTCTCTCCCTCCATCTTCTCAGCTGCCACCTCTCTTGCAACAACACCCCTCACACACCCACAAACACACACACACACACTGCAGCAGCCACCCCCACTCTGAACAGCTTTGTGTGCCGACCAAGAGGCTCTCCTCTCCTGTCCTGCTGCCTTTTGTTCCCCTCTGGTTTCTCCCCCTGGAGCAGCAGACGCCTGGCTAACACTGCTGAGGCCCAGCTGAACAAACAGCACACACTGGGTGTCTGAGGGTGGGTGGAGACAGGGTGGGGATAGGACATACACCTGACACCTATTTGGATTCCAGTTTATCATTAATTGAAGCCATAGTTTAGCCAAAAAACGGATGCAGTTTGGCTTCTCATCCACAGGAAACTGTGTTTTAGATCGCTGACCACTGAGGTTTTTAAAAACGCTCTCCAGTGTTTGAGAGAAAATGCCGTTGTCATTGTTCTTGGGAGGATCAGGAAAACTGATGTTTTTTTGAAAAGCTGACATCACACAGTGTGTCTGTCTCTGACTAAAATTTAAATAGCTCTTCACTCCCTTCTACAACCTATATATTCAGATATCACTACATTCAGATTCCCACATATGAATAAATATCAATGTTTTATATATATATATAATGCACTGTTAAGATCTAGATTGTAGTGCACTACATAGGGAGTATGGAGCGATATTTCTGGACTTCCTTGGTTCCTTCCTCTTACCCACATTCATCAAACTGCATACCACAGTTGTTGGCCTCTGCATTGCCACAGTAGGGTACAGTGTGGGCTTATCATTGATGCAGGACCTATGCGTTGCTTACAATGTAGATTCAATGCATAAGTATGAATCGACCTTCATTAGCTTTGCTTTTTTTACTTTAAGTGCAACTCATACTGATTTGTAGTCAAAGAATAAACCAAATTATGTACCATAGAGTGGGGTGGTAATGATTGTGTTGGTGAGGAGTGTGTGGTGGGAGTGAGTGTGTTGGTGAGGGGTGTGTTGGTGAACCCATCTGTGAGAGTGAAAACAAACACACATCCAGAGCAGTGGCCAGCCATGCAGCCATGGCACCAGGGGAGTAGTTGGGGTCAGGTGCCTTGCTCAAGGGTGTAGTCACATTAGAGTCTGGGCCCACCCAAACTGGACCAAGGCCCACCCAGTCAGCCATAGATAATTACTGTTTTTTATGAACTGCATGAACCCCCCACACCAATACCCTCATGATCAACAAATAATTGTGTACATCCTCTTTTGCCAGAGCCCACCCAACTGTCAGTTTTTGGCTACACCCCTGTCACTTCAGCCATGAGGAGGAGAAGCACTCCCCTTCTCTAAGTTTTTTTTTCTGCCTTTTGATGGGAGTGGTGGAAATGATGGGGTGTATATGGTGGGCGTGATGATGATTGTGGAGTGTGTTCTGTGGGACTGATGGAAATAGTGGACTGTGTTGAGCGGGAGTGATGAGGATGCAGTGTGTTTGGTTTAAGTGATGATGATGATGATGATGATGGTTGAGTTTGGTGGGAGTGATGTTGATGGTGGATAGTTTCTGGACGGAGTTACAGTGATGGTGGGCTAAACTGGGTGGGGGTGGTATTGATTGTTAAAGTTATGGTGGGGTCTTTTGATGTGAGTGATGGTGTTTGGTGGGAATTGTGGTGATGGCGGATTAATATTTAGTCAAAGTAATGGCGATGTGATGTGTTTGGTGTGGGTGACTGTGATGGTGATGATGGGGTAAGCTGGGGGATGTGATGGGGCTGTGAGGGAAGTTGGGTGGGAAAGATGATGGTTATGGTGGGGTCTGTTTGGTAGAAATGATAGTGATTATGATAATGATTGAGAGTTGTGTTTAGTGGAAGTTGTGATAAATGTAATGGTGATGGTAGCTGGTGGACCCTTAATGGTGAGACTGGAGCTGATTTAAAGCTCCATTGCTCTTCCATGTTGCCTCCAGCTGCTTGGACACTTTAGAAAAAAAGCAGGGAGACCAGATATGAAATACAGCCCACTGCTGTACAAAAGCACAAGAGAGAAGAGGAGACGAGGAGAGGTGAAAAGATGAAAGTTATGAACAGGAGAAATGAGATTAGGACAGAAGTTAAATGGAGAGGAGTAGAGAGGAAAGGATAAAAGAGGAGGGAATCATATAAAAAAGGAGAGGAGAGGACAACAGGGTACAGGAAAAGAAAGTATAGATGAGGAGAGGATAGAAGAGGGAAAAAAAGAGTTAAAAAGAGGAGGAGGTGAGAGGAAAGGAGAGGATAAGGTAGGAAAGGAAAGAGGAAAGGAGAAATGAAGAGGGGAAGATAGGAAATGATAAAGCAAACACAGTGCGAAATTTGGAAAAGCAAGCAATAATACACCTGAAGCTTTATTTAAATTTATATATATATATATATATATATATATATATATATATATTCAATGTTTTCACTGAACAACTTGATTTTATTTAATAAATTTATACACATCTAGAATTTGACGCCTGCAACACATCAAAAAAGTTGGGACAGAGGCAGGTTTGTCACTTTTTCATTCATTTGCTCTACAATAACAGTGTTTGCCTCCATATGAGTGGACATGTTTTACACATGCTAGTCATCCGAGCTGTAGTCCGTGATGCACCCTTCCTCATACCATGAAAGATGTTGGCTTTGCACCTTAGTTGATAAAAGTCTGGATGGTCCCTACTGCCATTAGCATGGAATTTTTATTAACACAAGTTGAATCATGGACTCATCTGACCACATCATGTTTCTAGTATATTTTGCACATGAGATGCATCTGGGATGATATTGGGCCCAGAGAACTCATTAGCATTTCCAAGTAAAATTGATGTGTGGCTTTCTCCTTGTGTAATAGAGTTTCAGGTTGCATTTCTTGATGTAGACGTGGAATATTTTACAAATTCATCTCCTGGTGTCAGTAAGATTGTAGTGCAGTTACTACACTGAGGGAGTTAATTGGACATATTGTTGGGTTATTTTTACATTTGGAGTATATTTGTGAAAAGAAAAATATATTTATATATATATATTTTTTTAGTATAGTTCATGAGGTGATTATACTACCAAGCACGGAAAACCATGTAAGCAGCTTTTACAGTGCACTCACCTGTTTGTCATCAGCAAACAGTATGTGTGTGTATGTGTGTATGTGTGTGTGTGTGTGTGTGTGTGTGTGTGTGTGTGTGTCTTTGTGTCTTTGTGTGTGTGAGAGAGAGTAAGAGCGAGAGAGAAAGAGAGAAATGGATATATAGAGAGTGACGCACACACACACACACACACACACACACAGAGAGAGAGAGAGAGAGAGAGAGAGAGAGAGAGAGAGAGAGATGTGTCCACCCTAGGCAAATAGGTACATTTTGCTCTAGGGCCTCAAGAGTGCAAACACACATGCACGAAAGCAAGTACACACACATACACACCCATTTGTGTTCATACATTGTTGGGCCAATGCATAGATGTCTTTTCATTTTGTGGAATCTACCTTTCTACCCAGATAGCAAACACCAATGTGCCCAATCTGTGCCACTTTTGGCACTTACGGCCCAGTTACGTCCCTGGCATGTGCTGTGTGGGTCAGACTTACAGGCCTAATGCTAACCCTTACCCTAAACATGACCATTGCTAAACATTTGAAACATGCCTTGACCTTATGGTTTAAAAGTTTTAAAAATTCTTTGATCCACATAACGTGAAATATTCCTAGCACACACAAACAAACACACACAACAACAACAAAAAACATCAAGAAGAACTTAATTCTCCATTAATCTTGCTCCATTAACATCAGACGAAATGCTGCATAATCTAATATCCGCAAACTTTTATAATCGTTTTATATGTTAATTCCGGCGCATCTAATTTTTTTTTCTGAAATTAAGGATAATAATAGGTCATTTTGTCCCCATTGCTGCTGTAACAGCATCTACCCTTCTGTGAAGATTTGATGGTACTCAACCATGAGAGCATAGTCTTTAATCCTTCTAGAGAACACAGGTCTACTGATTCAAAGCACAATACATGGGAGCTTTATGCTTATCAAGCTGATGCATGGCATTGAGCTTAAAGATTTAAGCTACTGTACAACGGTTCCAGTGTGTAATGTTGTTTCATACATGTCATTAGAGATCCCACAAGCTGAACTGAAGGTTTGTATCTATTATTTGTCCACATTAAAATTAATTCACTATTTTTAATAATACATATATTTGGTCAAATAATGTATTAGTCTGGAAGCTCTAGTTAAAAGCAAAAGAAGCAATATTTGGAAAACACACCGTCTTTGTTTCCTCCCAATGTCCACCAAATCACTGTGGCTCCTGACATGATAAAACCTGTCAAGAACACAATGTGCCTGTGATAGGCCCGAGGGACACGGCTATAGGGTGAATGTGAGACCACAGTTGTGACCCCGCCCCCAGCACGTGGGCCACTGTGACCCTACGGTGTAAAAGTCACCGTGCTGAATGAGGCCGTAGATGGCCCATGGCCAGCAATTCATTTTTTTTCTGACCTAGTGTTATTGGTCAGCTTTGATGGCAGCTGAGCAATTACTATTCTTCAGACTAATTATAGGCAAGTTATACTGGACCAGCCATAAATGGGGCACAACTTTCTGATTCATTGGGATATATTTCCCTGAGACAACTTCACAATTAAGACTGGATTAACAATGCGTATATTGCCAATGACATCTACTCTCTCTCTCGGAAGCTTGTGGTTAATAGAGATTAATTCCTATGAATAACTCAGCTGAAAGGGTTCACTGAAGCATCATTTTTCACTCAAAGTTCCAACCCAAAATAAAACACAATAGAGGTGAACCAACCACCCAGTTCTTTAATTAGTCACATTCAAAACTTTTAAAGAGCTCAGATGAGATTTTAAACATAAAATAATCAATTTTACATGTGCTGATTTAGATGGAATGCTTATTTTACTTGTGCAAGGCTTTCTTGCTTGAATATGAATAAAGTAGAGCTGAGTATTTAAGTCAGAAACTTACGTTAAATGATCTGGATTGAAATTTCATAAAATTGTGTTTTCTGTGCTAAGAACGAAAGGGACCATCCAGGCTGTTATCAGTGGCAAGGGCAAAAAACAACATCTCCCATGGTATCAATGACCACAATGACAACAGCATGGGTGACTTGCATATGTGGGAAGATTCCACTTTGACTGATGTGGATGGAAGAACTGAGTCTTTATGCTGTGGTTAATATAATGTATTTTCCTGGGAAGTCCATGGTTATTTCAGCAAGACTTTGCTGGCCCTCATTCTGCATGGGCTTCAACACCATGGCTTCATGGACACACAGTGATTGTGCTTTATCTTTTTCTTATGGGGCGTCATTAAGAAGAGAATCAGGCAACAGCAACCATGGACGGTTGAGCAGAAGTCTTGTATCAAGTCTTAATGAGCACAAATTCCACCTGAAAAGTTACTCACAGTGGTAAATATGTCCCATGTCCCAACTTTCTTGAAGTGTGTTTAAGGCATCAATTTCTATATTTGTTTATATGTAACAAATAGAATAAAATTCATCATTGAAAACACTTTTTCCATTCATCACTTCAATAAAGGTTCACGAGAGTTAACATATTACAGGTTTTGGTTTTGGTATTTACTGCATTTTTTAAAAGTATGCCAACATAGCACCCTTCAGCTGAATCTGAGCCTTTGTTAGCATTAGACTTGATGGCAGTCTGAGATTTTTGTGTAACGGCTGAACCTGCGTACATAGTACAGGTGTAGGCGGCAAGGCCTTTCTGACAGAAATAGATGCTCTTTGAAAAAGCAACATAAAAAATATTGGAGAATAAAACCGTGAGCTGTGTTATGGCAAGGTGCTATTCAAGAAAGACAGAGAATAAAGTGATAAAATTATACAGAAAACTTTAGGATAGTAAGACTGCTTGAAGGGGTGGAGGCAGTAAAGCACTAGGTTGAGTTATGAAGAGGTGAAATAAAAACAGAGATGTTGATAGTGGAATATGAAAATGAAGCTGGAGGATTGTATATCTGAATTTATAGAAAATAACTTTTGCTAATAGTGTGGTCATAGAACCAGTTAAAGGGAACCAAAATCAGGAGAAATGTGTAAATAGATAGAGGTAATTGGGGAGAAAAACCTGGTTTAAAAGAGACAGAGGTAGTGATACACTATTATTCAAAAATTTGAAAAATCATATTAAGTATTGTTGGTGTTTTATTTGATAATGTATAACTCACTTCTAAGAAAAGCATATTAAAACACTAAATAATTCACTGCAATTGCATTTTTTCTCTACATTTAGTTATGGGGGTTTAATTCTCCTAATGCTACTAGGGCAAGACTCCTAACCGATCTGATTGAAAATCACTTATTTGATCCCCAGTGGTCTCTCTCTCCCTCTCTCTCTCTCTCTCTTTCACTCTCTGTAGGTAGGAGGATACTTCCTCCTCCTTCATCATAAGCATAATGCAAGCTAGTGAGGGTGTCTGTGAGTTGCCCTAACAGACCTGGGCAGTTAGAACGATTGGGAGAATATTAGCTAACAGGTGGAACTGACAACAACTAAACTGACTTAAAAACATGAGTCATTTTTGTTATGAGCTGTGAGCTGGCACCAGAAGCTACATCACCATTGTCAAACGATGCTTTACACTTTTAATTTGTTTTAAATATTTTAAAACATCAGTTCACCCATGGAGATTTTGTGATGAGAGGACTAACAGAAATACTTCAAAATGATGAACAAACATACAGTACATTTTTCCCCTTTAAAGTTACCAGATAAAAAGTCCGATACTGCAGTGCCAGAGTGAAAGCAGGGAAGGAGGTCAGACAATAAGCTTAAGATATAAAGAAAAATGGAAGAAAGGAAATAAAAGGAAGGAGGGAGAGATATAAAGAGATAAATAGGGAGAACGATAAAAAGAGAAAAGTGGAATGAGAGAAGGAGAAAAAGAGAGCGATAGCCGCTGTTGGGCGGCTGAGGGAGCGGCCTCTGTGGGCTCCTGCCATCACCATGGCGACGGATGGAGGAGGAAGAGGAAGTGGCAGAAAATAGAAATGTGGTTTTGCTGAGCCCTGCAGTCCTGCGGCAAGTCAGAGAGAGAGAGAGAGAGAAAGGAGGGGGAGAAATGAGAGCAACATAGATGAGGTAAAGAGAAGAGTGAGGAGAGAAAAAGTAGAGGAGGAAAAGTGGGATGTGGAAAAAAATACAGTAAGATAGATGGTGAAAAAAGCTTTGTAGATTTGGAGGTGAGAAGGACAGAGAAATGCAAGAAACAGATGAAAGTAGATGAAGAAAAGTACAGAGGAGAGGACAGCAGAAGAAAGGAGATGGAATGAGAAAAGAGGGAGAAGAGCAGGAAAGTGAAGAGGAGAAGAAGCAAGAAAATGGAAAGATTTATAGAAAAAAGTGAATGGAAATGAGAGGGAGAAAGAATATTGAAGATGAGAAAAGGTGAAGGGTTGAATGTAAAATGGGAGAAAAGATGAAAGAACAGGATAGGAGAGCTAAAAAGAGGAGAGGAGAGGAGAGGAGAGGAGGGACATAAAAAGGAAAAAAGAAGAGAAGAATTGAGATAAGGTGAAGGGGACACAGAGATGGAAATACAGAAGACAAGACAAGAACAGCCAGTGAGAAAGAGTGATATAGAAAGGAGAGAAAATGAGAAAAGGAGTCGAGGGGCAAGACCTACATATGATTTATGAACCAAAACTAAATTAAGACAGATGCTAAAAAAAGCAGTGTAGTATAGAGATGGAAGTGATGCTCAAGAAAATGTAGGAAGAGAGGAGGAAAGAGAAGAGGAGGAAAACAAGTAATTAAAGTGGTGAGGAGAAGAAAAACTGAGGATGGCGAGGCACGCCAATGAGTTAGAAAGAGAAAAGAGGAAAACAAATAAGATGAGAGGACAACACAAACGACGAGAGGAGTCAAATAAGAGATAGGAGAGATGTGTGTGAGTGGTCAGCAGACAGGGTGAACATAAAGAATGAAAGACAAATTCTGAAGAAAAGAAGGGAAAGAAGAGAAGGGAAAAGAAGAAGACAGTGGAAATACAGAAGAGAAAAAATAATGAGAATGAAAGAAGAGAAGAGAAGAGAAGAGAAGAGAAGAGAAGAGAAGAGAAGAGAAGAAGGTAGACAGGGAAATATAGAAGAGAAAAAAATTAAAAAAAGAATGAAAATTAAAGAAGACATGATGCAGAGGGAGAAGAGAAGAGAAGAGAAGAGAAGAGAAGAGAAGAGAAGAATGTAGACAGGGAAATACAGAGGAG
Source organism: Hoplias malabaricus (assembly GCF_029633855.1). Classification (NCBI taxonomy): domain Eukaryota; kingdom Metazoa; phylum Chordata; class Actinopteri; order Characiformes; family Erythrinidae; genus Hoplias; species Hoplias malabaricus. The sequence continues at coordinate 26,805,994 of NC_089801.1, read as the reverse complement.
AAAAAGGAAAAGAGTATCAGAATGAAAGAATACATGAGAATGTATAGAGAGAAATGAAGAGAAGAAAAGAAAAGAGGATAAAACAAGAACTAGACAGAAAGGAAGAAAGAATGTGTCAAATAAGGGGCAGGAGAGATGTGGGCAAGCAGTCTGAAGATAGGACAAACAAAAAGAATGAGAGTAAGAGAGAGAGAGAGAGAGAGAGGAGTAATTGCAATGACCCTGGTGAAAGCAGGAGAGTAAAGGAGCGCATGTCGAGGAGGCAGAGAGAGGGAGGGAGAGTGGAATATTCCAGAGAAAGGAGAAGAAGAGCAAGTGAACAGTGCAACCAAGAGGGAATGGAGAGAAGGAGACAGAGAGAGTGAAGGAGAGCAGAGAACAAGCGTTAGCTGCTTCGTACTAGTATGATGAGCAACATTATATGAAATCAAATATGGCACATTACACGGCATACACAACAGCAAATGTTCCTGCAGCATGGGTTCTTAATAGACTCTTTTAATTCAGTATGTTTCTGGCCCTGAGTGAGGCCTAGTAAGAACATAGATTATATTTGGGGTCATTTTTCTAAAACAGTTCTCTATATATGTGTAAACAGACTAAGTATCAGTCATAGTTCACTATGTCTTTCAAGACACTGAAGGTACAGAATGGTCTTAAGGTGAAATGTACATAACCTGAACCATCACTGGATTAGGAACACCTATCTTGTAAGAGCACCTACACAGCAATCCTGCTGTGTCTGATCCACTCGACATTAGTGTCACTGCAGTGCTCAGAATGATCCACTATCCTGACCATTGAAGAGTAGGGTGACACATGGGTAAGAAAGCATGCAGATAAACAAGTGGACTACAATCTGTGATTGTAGAAGTACAAAGTGCTTCTGTATGGTCATTGGAGCTGATAGGTGTTCTCAATACAGTGATCGTTCAGTGTATTTTGCTAAAAGATCTTTGTCAGTGTCTGTAAATATTGTTTGAATTATAACTTGTATTCACCCCTCCACGGTGTATTCCTGCCTTGTGCCCAATGATTCCAGGTAGGCTCTGGGCCCACCGTGACCCTGAATTGGATAAGCAGTTACAGATAATGAATAAATGAATAACATATAACAATGAATGTATTCATAAAAAATGTACTTTATTTTACTAATGTCCATGTAAATATTTGGCAACCCAGCATCTTCAAACTTCCCTGAATCCTAACCCTAAACCTTAGCTTCATTTTAACCTAAGCATACCTAACACTAACATTAAACATAAACAAAAATATAACTAAACTTCAAAAGCTTAGAATTGGCAGCCTTTTGCACTTGTTTAGCTATTGCTAACTGCTAACCCTAAACCAAGCCATTACCTTGAACCTATATGTAACTTTAAGTCTAACACTATGCCCCAAAAGTTTAGAAATGAGTAGTTTTGTGCGGATTGAACGCTATTGCTAACACCAAACCCTAACCCTAAACGTAAACCCCAAACGTACACTAAAATATCTGTAAAAAAGTTAGCAATGGTGTTTTACCTTTTTATAGTTCTTCTTTTGGTGTATTTAGTGCAATAGCCCCACCGGTGGACAGCTGCTTGCTTAGATAACATACAATTACTATGAACTATGATGAAGCAGAACATACAGATGTCACACATTTTGGGATGCTCATTTTAGTAAAATATGTAGACAGTGTTGGAGTTATTTTTGTTCAGATAAATACATCTAAGTAATAATTTTAGTAATAATTGTATTATTCATATAAAATATATTGATTAAAACTGCTCCATATATACCACCCCCACTCAGCCTAATACTGTAACAAACAGACTACCAGTCTGATTTACAATACAATAAATGCCTAAAGAACCATGCACAGTGAATGCAGGCAGGGATGTAAATTTACATCCTAGCCACTTTTAAGATATTAGAGGATTGTTTTCTTGGAAATAACAGCTAAATATGTACGCACCCAATTTCTGGAAAAGTTGGAAATTTTTTGTAAAATAGAAAAAAACATTGAAGAACATTGAACACACAGAGAAAATGTTAAGACAGAGGGAAAATAAGAGTGAACTTTTTACAGAATATGCATGCCACACCATTTTAAAAATATTTTACAATAAACAGATCAATATAAAAGATATAAAAGGAGCATTTACAAAGTGTCTCACAACTGAGAGGATTGTCAGAGAGCTCAAAAACATCATTTCTGAATACAAAATTACAAATCATTTACATCTTTCACAATCTAACAAACATAATACTGTGGAGCAGTAAGATCTGGGTCTGAATAGGGCAAAGCCAGACACCACAGTTAAATGTGTGTGACCTTCAAGCCTTCAGATGGCATTGCATAGGTAAGTGTCATGCTAATGCAATAAATATAACCATATCGGGTTTGGGTATTTTGGAAAAAAAAAAAAAAAAAATGGATTTTGTATTCACTGTGCCAAAGATGTAATAACCCTCCTGTCTGTAATCAGTGATAGGTGCAAAAGCCTGCATTTGTCATGGTACAAGGGTTGCATCAGTGCCCATTGTATGTGTGACTTGCATATATGTGATGGTACTGCTGATGCAGAGGCTTAAATTGAGATTTTAACGAGACATATGCTGCCATCAAGGTGATGCCTCTGCAAGACCATGTCTGGCCTCATTCTGTATGTGCTACAACAGAGTGGCTTCTTAGACACAGAACGTATGTGTTTGATCGGCCTGTCTGCAGTCCAGATCTGTCACAGCTCATCATGCAGACGAGAATCAGGGAATGACCTGCTGATCAGCTGAATCTTGCATCAAGGAAAAAAGTGTAAAAACAAACACTTGAAAAACTTCAGAATTTAATATCCTCAGTTCCCAGACAATTAAAAATGAAAAGGTGATGTAACACAGTGGTAAACCTGCCTCTTTCCAAACTTTTTCTGAGTGTGTTGCAAGCATCAAATTCAATTTTTTAATTATTTATTTATTTGTTCAGTGAAAAACACTGGAATCTAGTTTTAAAAAAAATCTTCAAGAGAATTAACAAAGCAACGTTTTAAGTTTTTATTTCATAACAAAAATTCCAACCTTTCTGAAAATGGGGTTTGTAGTTTTCTTAAAAAGAGGTGAATTTTGTTCATTCGTATTCATTGTTTTTGTTTGTTTGTTTTCTTAAAAATTAATTGTCCGTAATTTTATCCAGTGTTTACGGTGGGTCCAGAAACTACTCACCACTTTTGCATGGCCAATCAACCTACCAACATGTTTTTGGACTGTGGGAGGAAATTGAAGCACCCGGAGGAAACCTATGCAGACACAGGGAGAAGGCAACAAACTCCACAAATATAGCAACCTTAGACAGGGCTCAAACCCACAAACTCCGGGATGTGTGTGACAGAGACATTACATGTTGTGCCACAATGCCACCAAGTTGATGAATACGTTAATTAAATAATGATCTTTTTATCATCATTATCATTATTTAAATATCGCTGTAGACTCTACTTAACAATCTAGTAACACTTAATGCCTTCATTAATGTACCCTTATTGTCAATTCTAACAATTATTTTTTATTCCATGTTTTTGAAAAATTGTATAATTGTATAACTGTTTTGAGAAACTACATACACCATTTCAGTGCCCTTGCAGGTTCTTTCTTGAAATTTTAAATTATGTGGAGATTCTTTAAACTTAAAAAGTTTCCAATATTTCATTTGCAAAACAGGTTTTCCTTGGCAAATGTAAGGAATATGCAACTGAGTAGTGAACCAACATCCTAAGTGTAAATAAAAAGACTGAAAATGTTTTTTACAAGGTATGGTCAATAAAATGGAAGCATGACCTGGTCATCCAAGAGTAAGGATTAGAGCCACCTATGTACTTTGTTCAAGTGTTTGCAGACATCTCCAATAATTAGTGAATTCATCTAATTTAAGGTCTATCTAATGTGGGCACAGTAATTTCAGTTGTGCACACACAGCTAGTGTAATCTCTACAGAAGAGCATGAAATGAATTAGAAACACACTGTATCAGCTGCATATGAGCCCATCTAGTACCGCTGGGATGAGTTGGAATGGTGTTTGTGATCCAGAACTAATCATCCAACATCATTACCTGACCTCACTAATACTCTTGCGGGGAGTATGTTCCCCCTTTACTGCAGTTACAAACTCCCCAAAATGCCTTTCATTTCAGAAGAAATGCTGAAAATGTCATGTCCACAAACATTTGGATTGTGTATATTATTCAAATCCCATATACCAGCATGAAATCCTCATTAACACATGGTGTACCTCAGGTATCTCACAGAACACTAGCTTTTTTTTTTTTTAAAGAAAATGTCCTTTACAGCTTCATAACATATTTGACAGTGTTATTTTCAGAGATCTTTTTGGGGTGTTTGTTATCCCTATGCAGATTGCATATGCTAATTTTCTCAGGGGTTACACAGCTGTTGTAAACTGAAAGAAAAACTAAATATCTATTTTTTCTTTATCCTAAATGTAGTTAATATGCCAAGACTTGTATTGCTTTTTTAGTGGGATGAATTGGAGTTCTGAGGCTAATGTTGCTAACAAGTAATAGAAGCTTTTACTATGCCATTTAACCTCCTAAATCTCTTGCCCATAACTCAGCTGACTTACGAGATCCCACACAGAACACAAAATTAGAAAATTTAAAAAACAGGTTCAGACTCTATGACACAATGCTACACATATTGGCAGAGGGGGTGTCTGTGTGTGCTGGAGAGCCCACCTCTTTGCCCTTTGAATAGTGCAGTTAATTTACTGAAAATGTATGTATTTATTATTATAAAAATGAACTTCCATTTTTTCTCTTTCTTTCTTTAAAATTTTTGTTATTATTTGTTGCCTGAAGCCCACAAACAGAGGAGGACAATTATTTATAATTATTTAATTATGCATAAAATTGTTGTCTGTAGTTTTATATTTTGTGACCTACAGTTACACTGCAGACGACGTAGTGCTCAAAAACATTTCCCTGCCCTGAATGCGCTCTCCAAGAAAATAACCAAAAAAGACTACAGAAAAAGCATAAATGTGCTTTGATCCACCATCTGCAATCCCTGGACAAGCTCAGAGAAGGAGTGTGCCAGCAATGGTTAAGTTCATGTCAGTTATTGCTCATCATACTGTCCCAATTTTGCAAAGGTACTATTCAGGTAAAGTGTACTGTTTTTTTTTTTATTGATTTTTTTAAACAATGAACTACAAAGTAACACAAGAACTACAAATTTGCTCTAAAGGATGTGAAAATTACATATGGATAATTGTGAAAGTCTTCCATTGGTCAATTGTCTGAGATAACTGGCAATTATTAAAAAAAAACTACTGGAAAGCACTTGAAGCTACAAAGAAGCTGTGCAAATTCTACAACAATGATCAGGAGGAGCAACTGCACACAGGGCTTGAGGTCTTTTATACCTCTTACCCATGCCCTTCGCCAGTCAGTGTAACATCTATACTTTCATTTAACAAAGAAATCAATCGACACTTGGTTTTCTATTACATGTCTGAGTTGCTGAAGATATAAAGCGCACTTTCAGTTTTCAGAGCACCTGTGGAACATTCTCTCTCAAAACTAAAGCTAGAGAAAAATAGTCCTTGCAAAGAAAAGAGGTCGTCTGACCTTTTTTTTTTTACTGACAATTGTAAAGGATGCTCCAGCCAAACACAGTGATGTGTTACAGACATATTTAGAGACATAGCCAACAGGAACACTCTATTGTGAATCCATGCAGGAACTAAGGTCCTACAAAGAAGACTCTACAGTTCTACAATCAAAACCTTTCTGGAAGATTGTTTCATTACATGCATGTTTTTAGTTAGCAGAAACATACAGTACTATCCTGGAGAGAATAAGAGCAGTCTGCAATCGAATAATCTTGACATACTTGACTTACATAATTGTAATTGGTGTAGTCTTCTGTAGAATTCGTTATTACGCTATTCTTGAGTATCAATTCCTATATTTCAGCAGGTTATGTTAGGCCCCTTTTTATTATTTTGAGCTCCAGCTCCTCTAATGGTATCGAGATAGCCATATAATGCTGTGGTGTATTTGTACTTCAATAGATAAACAATAGACACAAATATATTGTATAGCCGAAACCAGTAGAAACAGCCATGTTACATGCTGAATTACAGCACTATACAATACAGCACTATAGCTCCTGGTGCATCAAAACTTATATTATAATATAATAACATAATAATAATGGGCTTTATTTACAGAGTGCCTTATAATAAAATAGTAAGTGTAGGAAACAAACGCCAAAACACACATAATTGTAGTAAAATTAAAGTAAAACAAAAACAAGAATTAAATTAAACCTTATATGTATTATGGTTTGCCTCTCAGTCCATGTGCTTTATCTACTATGTGCTCTGTGTTTGTTTATGTCAACCATGTGCTGTGATCTATGGTCACACTTCCTTCTGTGTCATGTGACTGATGTGTACAGGTGCCTCTCCTGATCTCCTGCCACTCCCCGTCCTTTGTGTCACATGACTGTTCCCATTTCCCTGTGTGTATATAAGGCCTGTTTCTTTGTCTTGTCAGTTATTTTATGTGCTTGTCATGATCAGGTGTTCTTAGCCTAGTCTTCATTGTCTATTCTCTGCTTTTGTCCTGTTAGGTTTTGCTCTGTCCCTATTTATCCCTGTTTAGCATCATTTTAGACTTTCTTTACTGTATGTGTATGAAACTCCACCATGCACTTTCACACACCTACGCATCCCTTCATCACGCATATGTATTATCATACATCCTGACATTGAATAAACATGTGGGTGCAAGTCTAGATATACATTATGTTTTGCAGACAAATATATATTTACACACTATCACAATGTGAGGAATTGATTTCTTAGGCTTATGTATCCATAAGTTAAGTTAATGTGAAGTATTTTTAGGGTTAATGTAAGGACAGGGTTAGGGTTAGCTTCATGGCTAGGGTTGAGCTAGAAGTAGGTATGGTTAAAATTAGGATAAAAAATAAATGGAAATCTAGGTAATGTCCCTGAAACTATGGCTATAACCCTGCTGATTGGCTGCTACACCGATGTCTGGTCAGCTGGCTGGAAGCTTGGCTCATAGTGAGGCTCCTATTGAATGGACACGTGGCTGCCACAGCCTGCTTTATCTTACTGAAAGTGTGTGGAGCAGTCACTATGAGGGGGGTCTGACAGTGAGTGTGTGGGTGATGTGTGTGTGTGTGTGTGTGTGAAGGGGGTTGGATTAAACAGCTGTGGTCTAGATGGATAGAGGGAGGGACTAGACACAGCTTGGCAGATGGATCGGGCGTCCGGGTTTGCGTTCTGCCTAACCCCCCTCGCACTCTCTTTTCTTTCAATTTTCTATTATGCTTTTCTACCCTGTCAGGCTGTTAGAACATAACAGTCTTATCTCGTGAATGCTATGTTTCAGATACCACTATGTGCGTACGTCCAGCAACGTGTACCTGCAGTCACTGAATTTTGTACCTGCAGTGGAGCGTACTAGTTTGATGTATTGAATGTACTGTGAATTAGCTATTAACAAGACTAGACTAGTTAGCATATAGCTATGTAACTCTTTGTATATTTGTATTGTGGTTACCTTGGCTTGGGAAATAGCAGAAAATTACACACTGTTACATTTCCTGTCCTAGCTCTCTCAATATTTACAAAGACTACAAATAAATGGTGGAAATAAAAGAGACAAAACATATATAATTTTATTTTATAGGGCTAGCTGTGATAATATCCAGCATACTTTCGGAAACATGCTGTACTCTGGCTTAACTGAGCACATGGGTTTTAAATCTGTTTTGATTTATCAGATATTCTAAAGCATTAAGCCACAAGAGCCCCCTGTTTTTAATCTATCCTATAACACAAAGCAGACTGAAATCTGCAACACACAGTCTCCAGTGGAGAATTGTTTTTTATGAAACTTAAGGTATTAATGGTAATATCTCTGATTTTAATCAAAAAACACTTTTTATGATACAGAAGATGTTTGCACTCCATTTGCTAGCTCTCCAATCTGTTTGCATACTGGAAACCGGTCTAATGTGTCTAAAGGACAAAAAAAAAAGTGGCTTGGTCAGACATGCTAGGCATCCTCTCTCTCTGCTCATGGCACAGAAACCAGAAAGAGCCCTCAAAACATTGAAAATCATAGTAAGAGATGAGGTTGTTGCTTTATTTCTGCCCCATAGGTTGGTGATATTGACTTAGTTTTGCTGTTTCTGCTTATTTAAGTAGGAACACACTCCATATTCAGAAGACTGCTAACTGCATAAAAGTAAACAGCAAATGTGCTACAAGTGCTATGAGAGGATCTGACACAGCAGTGCTACAGTTTTTAAAGCCCACAATGTCACTACTGGACTGAGAATAGTCCACTAACCAAAAATATTCAGACAACACCCTCTTATGGGCAGCATCCTGTGTCCTCTGATGAAGGACTACATGAGCACAACACACACCCACACACCACCACATCATTGTCACGGCAGCACTGAGGATGACCCACCACCAAATCATACCTGTTCTGTGGTGGTCCTGACCAGTGAAAAGCAGGGCAAAGAAAGGGTAAAGAAAGGGGGATTAGAAAGCATGCAGAGAAAACGTTGGACTACAATCTGTAAATACAAGGTAGGTGTTCCTAATCTAGTAACCCTTCAGTGTATAAGGTATACTCAAATCCTAGTGATTTCCAAGTGAGGAAAAACATTTGTCTGAGTTGTCCACACCACGAGTCATGTAGATTATTAGTGCAATGGTGATTATCAAAAAATGGAATCCAACCAGTTTTAAGCACTGACTAAAAGCAGCCCACCTGTTGTCTGATTTGACCCATTCCATGGTGTGACATTTTACATGGTATGACCGTTTCTGGCAAAGGAAAGGAATGGCTGCTCCATGTCTTTCCTCAGCTGGGGTGTCCAGTGATGGACCACGGGAGCAAGTTGCTGGGAAACAAGGCATACACAGCCAAACAACTCACTTCTGCCAGACAGCACTTGGAGTGAATCATCCAGTATTGGTGTCTGTGCTCCAAACTCCCCCACTCGCTCCATAAACACACACTTACAGACACACACACACTGCTAGTGTTCTAACTGCATGTGGTTCTGAGAGGGGCCTGCATTAGTCGGTCGTGGATATGTGCCCCAACTCTAGCCAGAGGCTGTAGCAGCAGCACAATGGAGGCTCTGTGCTAAGGCAGAACGTCGTTAGGGGCTGAGTAGGTCCTTCTCTTTCTCCACATTTTCTCTCTTTCTAACAGTCAATGGACTCTCCACAGGTCCCTATGGGCCTTCAAAGTGGAACCCCTTGGCTAAAACAGACTCACAATGCAGACAATTCTGCTCTACACCACACATGACCTTGCCAAGTGTCACAGGGCAACTGCTCAAACTGACAGAGGACTTTTGAAATACTACCACATCTGAAACTGAATGCTGTTCAGTCTTAGGCAATCATATCAAGCCTAAAGTCCTAATTCACAAATATTACTGGACATTTTTCATTCAATCACCTGATGAAACCAATAAGCCTCCAATTTAATCCATATTGAATTCCACACCAACTTCTTCCATCCTATGGTTGTTTAAGAAACAGTGATTGTGTTTTTGGTTTTCTTATGTTAATTACTGAAGCACAAAATCAATTTAAATCACCCAAATTATTGCATATACCCCTTATAATAAGTGAATCCAGCTACTACTAAAATGTTTACTATTATGCTCTCTGGTTTGTTTATGTTCAGAAGCTTCATGTGTTTTAAGGTTAAATTATGTTTGAGGAGAAAATTGACTGTTCTTTGTACATGGCCAAAGTTTAACATGTCTGTAAGTTTGTATTCAATGCTTGAATTACCACAAACCCATTTGTAATGCGAGGTGTTTTGCTCTGCTAACTTTCATATAGTTATCAGTGTCCCATTTGGAGTGGGTTTGTTCATATAAATAATCTGAAACTGCAAAGGAAAGTCAGGAATAAAGCAATATCATCACCTTTTTTCATGATTTTCATAATTTGGATGGCTCCTTGCTGTTTTTCTTCTGTGAGAAATGAGAAGAATTCTAGCATGTCTGACTGAGCCACTTTGTTTTTCACTTGTTTACTAACAAGTAAAAATTACACCAGTTCCCAGTGCGCAAAAAGACTGGAGAACTAGCAAATGGTGAAGAAATATTTTCTGAATGTTATCATTTTTTTCCCCTTTTTATTACAACCCTAAACATTGCTTTTAATATAGCATAGACAGAAACACAGATTGTGCATACATGGCTTGTATAATTTCCATAGAAAGCACTGCCCATAGAACTACATACTATAGCAGCCACAAATGAAAATCTGCACATGAGCCTAAGGTTTACCATAAACAAGGTGTGGGCTAGAGGTGTATATAACCTCCAAGCATTTTTCTGTGGGGCAGTAAAACCACATAATCTGGACTGATAGAAAACCATCCAATACACCTGGTGTCATATTTTACTTTGGAACTAATACTCCAATAATCAGTCATATGATCATAATCTTCCACAGCTGAATGGCATCAGATCCTCACACATATGACTCAACATTTAGTTGAAAGCCTTCCCAGAAGAGTGAAAAAACACCTAGGAAAAACACCCTCCCAGAAGAGTGAAAAAACACCTTTTTAGGATGAGCAAGGGTTCACAAATATTACAATATAGCCATATTGTAATATAATAAGTCGAATTTAGCCCAATCATTGCAAACCCTTTTAATCTTATACCAAACACCCAACCTCATATGAACATTGTTCTTTGGGCTAAATCTGGTCTGTCCATCACTGCTTTTATTTAGCCCCAACATACATGTTAAAATTTGGGCTGTGTTTGGTCCAAATTTAAACCAAAGTAAACTTTTTACCGTTTAAGACCATTTAAAACATGTTTTTGTAGACGTCTTTTCACTTTTCATTTTAGATCAAATATAAACATTATTTAGACAACTGAGAAAGCTGTCCAAATTGTGTTTTCAACATCTTTTCAATATGTTTTTGCTGAGTGGATGGGCTTTACACTAAAATGTGTACAATGTTTTTATAGTTCTGCAATAACAGATCTAACTGGATTTGCGTTCATATTTTATATCTCTTAATCTAGTTAATTAGAAAACAAAATTGTGTGATATTACTCTGGAATAGCTGTGATAGTGATACTGAAGTACAATATCGGCTGTAACTTGAATAGATACATTCTTTCTCGTTACTAGGGCGAATACTTCAGCTAAATAACAGCACAAATTCTTAAATGGAAAATATGTAAAATATGTACCTTGAATTAAGTCATTTCACACACTATGATATCTTCTTAATGTCTGTAGATAACCTGACAGCACAAAAAGGAACATACTTGTGGTATGTGTGATTTGGTTTCAAAAGCGATGGGGACATTCTAAAGTAGAAGCATGGTCATGGACGTTGTATTAAACAGTCAGAAATAACCTCAAAAATTTGAAGGATTCTTTCTGTTGTTGCCCCTATACTATATAGATTTTTCAAGTGTCAACAGTGCTTAGCAACCCAGTTAGAAATCTAATTAAAAATCCTCCATTGTACCTGAACTTCAAGTTATTAGGGTTTTTGATGAACAAAGGTATATTCCAGCATCCAGTTCAGACTCTTTATCAATTCACCTCAAAAATCCTTGTTGTTTTTTTCTAGTAAAAAGTTCTTTAACCTTATGAAATGTTTATATACTTATGATATGTTTCATTTTAAAATACCAGTCTACTTTTACATTGTATGAATAGTTTATAACTAACATACAAAAAGCTAAGAAATTGCTGGGACTAAAGTCTCTATTTTATGGTCAGTGGTTACTGAACACATTAATTTAACTTAAACATTGTGTCTACTTTCTATTAACCTGTGAAGTTTCATAAGCCTGGGAGAACATACTGATTTTAGAACATTAAAATAATATCTTACTCTAAATGAAATCTGCAAACATGAGATCTGAGCTAGGTTATAAACTACAGTGTCTAAACATTTCACAATTTTAAACGTTCCTAAAAAATGAACACTGTTTCCTTGTGGGCAGGTGTGTGAATTTATTTCTTTTCATGCTAGTTGGTGGATTATCATTTAGTCACCTCAAAATTGGTTTTGACGTAATCTGTAGACACTGTATGTAAATAATTATGAAAGAATGTGAAAACAAACAAACAAACATAACCATGAGTGCATTTCTAATCGAGGCTGCTTTCACCATCTCCATCCTTTGTCTTGGGGAGGAAGCCTTGACTGAATATTAGCTGAAGCCTGGAGGATGGGCTGGCTGAAGGCCTGTGAGGAAAGCTATTGATTTGAGCAGGAGGTCAGGGGGGCTGACAGCTGCAGGGGAATTGGTGGGGGAGGCAAATCATCCCTGCTGCTGGAGGAGGGGGAAACCAGAAGGTAATTCAGGTGAGCTTACCTTCATGAAGCCTTATGGCCTTGTGGACATTTGCAGGAATTCTTAAGTATAGACTGAGCACCAAAAATACACGATGACTCTATACATTTACTGATAAAAACAAACTGCATCTCACTCAGTATTTAGCTTTTTTGGGTGAAATAAAAAAGAAACATGTGGTGTACTTGTGCATTTACTTGTTGTTAATTTAGAATAGTACAGTACAACCATAGTACTGTACATAAGAGTCCTTGAGAAAAAACCCAGCATTACATCCATCTACCTCTGTAATGTGATTAGGAGTGTAAGTCACTCTCAATAACAGTTTGCCAAATGCTATAAATAAAAAAGACATTTCATTTCTTTATTATTCTCTATAAAATCAGTAGTTGCAGATTTGGTAAATGGCAGGTTGCTTCAATGATAATGCTATTGCTAATTGGACAAACATATTACTTATGTCATTAAAAAATCTAAATATATTTCTAGGTGAAGGAAAAGTCTTTTCTAATATCTTTAGGCTCCAGCTTTGGGCTCTAGATCCATGGAACTGTGTTCTCTGGACCGATGGAGTGCTGTCCAGTAATTATGTTTCAGTCACATGATTATTATTGTTATTATTATTATTTATAATTTTCTTTTTGTTGCAGTCACCATTTTGGGGACAAACTGTCTTTCTTCACAGTGCATCACTAATGTAAACAGATGTGAAACAAGGATATATTTATCTCATATACAGCTCCTCTCTCTGTGACAAAGAGACTCACACAGTGTTTAAAACACAGAATCCCACCATCACTTCACATCTTGGGGGGTAAAATTATCCTGTTGTGATTCATAATGAAGAAAAAGCCATTATTCTCTTTTAGTCATATTAGCATTTTCATCATAGAATCTAACGGAACACTGATGGAACCAATGCATTTTTGTGCTCTTGTGACAGAATATATTTGAATTATGTATACAGTATATAGATAGAATACAAGCTTTGGTAATTGTGTAACTTCACTACTGTTTTGTTTTAGCGTGGAAGAGACTACAGTGACAAACCATGTAATTTGGATCACGTTCTTTTCACTGTTTACAGGGTAAAAAATCTGACCACGCTGACCCTGCATACTGAGTGGTCAGAATCTTGGTTGAATAAAGCCACCCACCTTGTATGAAATTGTTAGATGAATGGTGATCTTTCCATGCTACAGCTAAACTGAGGCAGAATATCATGTGTTTCGCTATACCCTGTGTAGTGCATAGTGTAGGTCATAAAATAACAGGTTCTCGTGTAGTACATTTTATATCATTCCATCCGTTATCTGTAACCGCTTATCCAGTTCAGGGTCACGGTGGGTCCAGAGCCTACTTGGAATCATTGGGCGCAAGGCGGGAATACACCCTGGAGGGGGCGCCAGTCCTTCACAGGGCAACACACACTCACACACACATTCACTCACACCTACGGACACTTTTTTTTTTGACTCGCCAATCCACCTACCAACGTGTGTGTTTGGACTCTGGGAGGAAACCGGAGGAAACCCACATGGACACTGGGAGAACACCAAACTCCTCACAGACAGTCAACCGGAGCAGGACTCGAACCCACAACCTCCAGGTCCCTGGAGCTGTGTGAGTGCGCCACTGTGCCGCCCTACATTTTACATCATGTTATAAAATAATTTATTTTCAGGTATAAGCTTCTTGTCAAACTAGTGCAATGTATGGGTGCACTAGTTTCTTTTTATTGGCAAGATAAAAGAAGTGTATACTCGCTATGTAGTGAGTATGGTGATTTGTGGTCAGAGCCTGAGCCTCTCTACTGACTGGCACAGTTGGACCGAACAGGGCTCTGCTTACAAACAGACAAATCGGTCAGGGCTCCTCACATTTATTTCTTTAATTCTGACCTATAAATGAGAACTTAATGTTGTTAAAAAAACTTTAAAACAATTTAGCATCCCAGTTTTAATTTTAGTCTACTTTCACCAGTGACATCACATGCAAGGATCCAACATCAGTACCTGAGCTCAGTAATGCTGTTATGGCTGTATGCAGTAAAATCTTACAGATATATTTCAACATTTCATTTACGCTTTCAGAGATTAGTAGCTGTGACTTCAGAAAATGGTGACAAACGACAATGCTATTATCCTTGATTTTCAGAAGAAATATGAGATGAGCAGGCATCCACCAGTGACCTTGTATATATTTCTGCACATTAGTGAATTATCATACAGCATGTTGTTTGTATGCATATTGCCAGACAAAGCATCATGGGGATACAGAAATGAATTGACTAGGTTACCGGGTTGCACATGCCCCATGTGGTGAAACGTTAAGTGAGAAATGCTTTGTGGATGCTTCCTCAACCTAGCCAAGCCCCCTTTCTTCTCATTATTGGAGAAGCCATCCAGAAGAGCTGGGAGGGAGGATGACGTCATGTGTGTCATCCGTGATTGCTGTCAGCATCGTTGCGTACGTGTGTGTGTGTGTGTGTGTGTGTGTGTGTGTATGTGTCTGGCTGTGAATTCGGCTACCACGGCTAACGGAACCATTTTCATGATTAACGGTCTCACCGACCCCATCAAACACCCGGCCGCACCACTTCCTGCCCGATGTTCCTCCCTCTCTCCAATATTCCCTCTCAGAGAGTGTCTCAGCTGGCTGGCGTGTCATTTTAGATAGCCTGTGTGTGTATGTGTGTGTGAAAGAGATTTGTATGTAGGGGAGTGGGTGACTGTGTACAGAAAATGAGTGTATTTGTCAGAAAGCATGATGGACTGCGTGTATGTGTGTGTGTGCTTGCATGCACACATAGTGTGTGTCTGATTGGTGCTCAAGGAAGATGCTATTCATTCTCTTGTGGTCTGCATAGAGAATGCTTATGTCTCTATGGTCTTTGCGAAGGTGTCCTTGCCGTAGGCTGAAAGGTACAATGGACTGCTTACCTTTAGCAGTCAACACATTCTTGAACACACTCAAATGCTACTACCTGCTTCCACATCCTTCTGGAGATGGAAAAGGCCCAGCTTCAGGAAAGCGGTGTCCATTTTTACATTCACAAATGTGCAGGAAGCTCTTGAGAATGAAATGCTATTATATTTGTGTGGGTGGGTTGCTGGTTATTTTGTAAGGTATAATGCACTCTAGTATGTTCAAAATAGTTGTGGTCATCTCTTGTGGGGAATAGGTTTTTGTATCTGTATTCCATTCTGTATTTATTCAGGTTTGAATAAACATGGTTACCTTACATGTGTAGTTACACACTGCAGAAATCATGGGCCATAGCAGGACAAAAAAAAATGTATGAACTTAAAAACAGTTCTACCAATGCTAGGAAATATTGGCTGAAACTACAGCGCAAGACAAATCTCAAGCCTAAATATTTGAAGAAAGCTAGAATACTAGCAAGGGTGCTATCTTGCTTGTTAACTGACTTTTTTTCCAAAATAAAAACATCTTTTAAAAACACATTTTACAAAATGCAGGGCTGTACAGCTAAATTAATGCAGGAAGTCAGAAGAATTTAAAAAGAAAGCCTAGAAAGGTAAAAACGTTTTTATGAAACATACAGTGAAAAGTATGCTAACTCTATCTATGCTAAATTATTTTATACGTTGGTTCTAATGATAGTGATGTGACTGGAATGAGATTTTCAGGAGGCTGGAGTGCGACAGGGCGGAATAGTAGTGCAACAGGTAGTTTTGCAGTCACAAACCTCCATGGTCCTGGGGTCATGGGTTACTGTCTATGAGGAGTTTGGTGTTTTCTCCCTGTGTCTGCGTGGGTTTCCTCCATGTGCTCCGGATTCCTCCCACATTGGTAGGTGAATTGGCTACTCAAAAGTGTCCATAGGTGTGAGTGAATGTGTTCTTGCCTTGCACCCAGTATGCTCCGTATCCACCATGACCCTGAACTGAATACGCAATTATAGACAATGAATGAATGGAATGTGACTAGAGTAAGATAATAAAATACATATTTAGTGTTACACTGTTTAAATCACTCAATTTGAAGCACAGATCCTAATCATCAGCATCTTGGCTGTGTTTCTGAACAGTTTTAAGGACCACAAAAAGGTCCACATATTTTGCTCTAACACACCTGAACCAGGTTTTACTGGGAATATAAAAGTTGTGATTAGTGACATGTCATTTAAATGATGGGTTCTGTGATTGGATACTTATATTTCTCTTATAAAAATGGCTAACCCATTAAAATTACTGAATGTTTCTCTCATTATAATGGAACATTTTATGACATTGTAAAAAATATTTATAAAATCGAAATGAGTTATCTAGAAATACTAACTGTAGATTATGAGGATTTAAATGACTCCAAACATGAGTTTAAAACGGACCATGTCAGTATCTGTACTGACATAATGACAAAAAATAAGAGCACAGCTATGGCAAATACAGCCAGTATTTCTCAATAGGCTCTAGTCATCCAGAAGAAAAAAACAAAAAACAAATGTAGTGCTCGTTGTAGTGTTATGGATATTATTGCTGCTTTTTACACACAAGTCTAGAGTTCAGTTCCCAATTCTCAACACTTTGCTAAACCGATGAATCCTCGGGCAAAATTGAAGAATTGTTGCTTTGGATCAGATCATTTGCCAAATGCCTTACAATAAAATAAGATTGTAAGATAGTAAACTCCTGTGTGGTGCAGCAGTCTACATTTGGGCCTATCATTAGGACATCCTTGATGATGCCTCAGCCATTCAATACTGAGGGTCCAAGACCCTTCTCCCCATCACACACACATACAGAGTTAGCCAGCACTGGTGTCTGTTTACTGACATGGAAGATCTGGGCAGCTGGCATTCTCCTCCTGCAAGTTGAACTTTCCAGTGGTGTTGCATTAGCAGCAGTTGAAAACGAGGCAGAGGTTGACTTCACATGTCTCAGAGGAAGCATGTGCTAGCTTTCATCCTCCCAGGTTGGTGGCATGGTATGTGTTTGAGTGTTTTAGCTAGCTATCAGATGGAATTTGCTATAACAAATGATCTGGGATACAAATGAGATAAAACATTAAAAGAGAAAAAAAAATATTCCTGATACAATGGCTAGAGGAAAGAATCAAATAATAAAATTGGCAACTCAGCAATATGTGCTGGACTTGATGTTACTTTGACATACAATGTATAGCCAAAGATTTGTACAGATCCATCAGAACAAAGAGCCCTCCAAATAATGAAAATCATGAAAAAACAACAATATTATTGCTTTATTCCTGCTCTAGCTGGGAAATACTGACCTTTTTTTCAGATTACTTAGGTTAGAACCCACTTTTTTGGGAGAGTGCTAACTTCATGAAAGTAAGCACATACCGAGAGTGCTACAAAACTAAACAAGTTCAAGTTACAAAGGAGTTTCCGTGGTAATTCAAACAGTGAATAAAAATTTACAAATTGAACTTCTGCCACATACAAACAAGAGTCTTTTTTTCCTCAAATATACCGTCCCACCTTAAAAGACACAGAGCAACAATCTCAAGCACGTAACAAACAAGTACACATAGAGAGAACTGCAGTTCCCCACCTTAGATGTTGCCTTTAACATGCGTTTTTTTTTTTTTGGGGACAGGGCCAATATATAAACAGAAAGTTAAATCTAGAATGGCAAAAAGTTTTTTTTAATCATTTTTTCAAAATTATAAATAAATAATACTATAAGCAAACACAAAGACAGCATGTTTAGATTATGGTAATATTTTACAGCTTAAACATCTTCAAAAACAGACAACGCTGAATGAATAGAGAGAAGGTATCCTAGAATCTGATTGTCGAAATCTATGTGTTTCTGTCATTGTGGTGTTTTGATGTCATTTAAAGAGGAGCTACTAATGCAGCCGCTTTCATATCTGTCTGGATTTGGATATTTTCAAGAATGAGGGGAGGAAAATTGGATATGTGTGGACAGGGCCTCAGTTAAAGGTGTTTTACTATTGGGATTTAGCAGTAGTAGTAGCAGTATGTAATAAATGCCTAAACTTCAGAGGTCATTACCAGCCCTGACGTCAGAAACGAGTTGTTAAGGCATTATTTAACAACACCACTCTGATGTAAAACCTTTAACTGAACTGCAGAGTAACCAATCCAGCTAGTTTTTCTTTAAGTGTGGAGTCCGTTGGCCCAAAGTCAAACTGACATTGCTTTTCTTAAGGCTGTTTCACGCACAACCTCCACCCCAGCAGAGGGGTTCAAACCACCATTTTTTCCGTCTTCTACTCCCCACTGTTGGCCTCCCTCTATCACCACTATCTTTTTCAGTGCGGCTGCATTCCTCTTTTTCCTCTTCTTCCTCTCTGTTCGTTATCTAACCCAACGGATTCTTCTCAGCACTGCTAAGAGAAAATCAGTTTGCTGTTTTTTCCTCCCCCTTCCTCCGGTTTTGTGAGAGTGTGTGTGTGTGTGTGTGTGTGTGCAAGTCCCCTCTGCCTCGCTCTGCTGCTCTCTCTCTCTCTCTGCTTCTGCTGGCTCGGCTTTCATTCGAGCCCCCCCTCTTCCCCTTCCCTCGGGGGAATAAAGGTCATTGCGCAAATGATTACTCAGACCTCGGTCGCCATGGAAACGCGGTCATGTGACAGGGACAGGCACGCATGGAGCACAACAAAGGAGCCGATTAGTAAGCCTGCGATGGAAAGCTATTGCCCGGCTTTACGTTGCTGCTTTCTCCCTATTTCTCCTTCTCATTCCCTCTCTTTCTAACTGGGGGGAGTGCGTGGGGGGAAAAAGAAACGTTGGCAGTCTGCTTTCTCCCCGCTTCTCTTTGTCTAAACCGGCGGTTTTACCGTTTGAATTAGACGTTTTTTTTTCGCCACAGTTCCCGCCAACAGCTCAGATGTGTTTGTGCTCTTACTATGCTAGGCGCTCAGCCGAAAGCTGCAGTATTCGGTTTTGAGGGTAACTATGTTTGCGGGCTAATCGCTGACATTTATTCAGGTGTATGTTTATATAATAAGGTTTCAAAATGTGTAGATTTAATAAATTGTAATAAGTCCTTGCTTAAACATGAGAGGATTTGAATGTGTAGACACATTTATTGACTTACAATAAGGGGGGAACATTTTGCATTATTCAGAAAAAACAACTGTAAAGAGAAGAAATAGTCTAATGCCATTTCCAGGAAAATTGGAATGAGTTGTAAAATTCATTAAAATATAGTTGTGATTTGTTAAGTTTTATCGACAAATATACCAAAAAAAGATTTCCAATGTTTTCACTCGCCAACTACATTGCGTTTTGTAAATATACCAGGAGTGTATCCTGAAATTGAATGTTGGGGGGGCTTTGGCAAAGTGGGTGTGCAGAATTGTGTGTCCACCAGTGAGGGTTGGTTTCATTTTTGTAAACGGTTTGTGTATGGGTGGGTGCACTTTACCCAGTTGACAAAAAGCGTCGACTATATGTGCGCTCCCCTCTCAGAGTGACGTAAATGTGTGCGGAACAATCAATCAGGGAAAGGATGGAAACCACTGTTGAAAGTGCATGTCCTTCAAGACCTCAGACAGCATGGCATGAGAACCCGTTATGCTACTACTATAAATATAGCCACATAGGCTGGAGAGTGCTCTAGTCAAATTTTGGATCTGAACACACACTACCATTGAATTACAAAATGCATCCTGAAACCCTCTTAGACAAGGAGAAAGCCACTCTGGTTCTTGAAAAGGATTCTTCAAACCTTGGTGACATCCAGAAAACTCACCTGTGTATCCAGCACAGGTGATTGTGATTGAAACAAAAGATATGTCATCAGCAGGGGGCATTGAGAGGTTGCTCGGTTCCAGCATTGCTGTGGCTGAATTCGGGACCCTGGTCATCTGGGTCCCCGTACTTTTGGTCATTTCATATTTGTTTTGAACAGGGGAAAATGGAGGACTGGAAATGGCTCTTTATATGATTTTCAATTCACAATCGACTTCCTGTTCACAGAACTGCTGTCTATTTTAACCAGGATAGTGCCAAAATCTTAGATAATCTGTCACAATAGAGTTGTGGTTTACCCACTGTCTACAGTGAGTTCAGATCATAGTGATACATGATACAGTGAGAACAGCAGATATAAGTAGCCAACATGCCCCAAATTGTGTTGACCACAGCCCCAGAAAACAAAGAGGTTTTTCCTATGTGTATTCCTTTGTTTTTGTTTTTTTTGTTTGTTTGTCTTTTTTTTTAAAAACATGGGTCAGTTCTTATTTTCAGTTTTCCTACAGACTGGTTATGTTTGCTGGTTATCCAGCTCCACTATGTGATAACACTTTATTTTTAGGCTGTGTGTTCTTTCTGCAGCTTCTATAGCTCAGTATGCGCTCGGACACCGTCGCTGTTTACACAGAAGTAGTTACTATTCTTTGGATTGGATTAACTTTTCTGGGTGGCATGGAGGAGTTTGGCGTGTTCTCCCTGTGCTGTGTAGGTTTCCTTCCGGGAGCTTCGGTTTCCTCCCACAGTCCAAAAACTTACGCTGGTAAGTGGATTAGCTACTTAAAAGCATCCATAGGTCTGAGTGAATGTGTGTCGCCCTGTGAAGGACTTGTGCCCTTTTCAGGGTGTGCTCCCGCCTTGTGCCCACTGATTCAGAGTAAGCTGTGGATGCACCACGACCCTGAACTGGATAAGTGGTTACAGACAATGAATGAATAAAAATGTTGGTGGAAATGCAGCAAATGGTTCCAAATTAGGCTTGCTAATGGGAATCAAATCAGTTCCATGTTGGTAGAAAAGGCCTATACATTCTCTGTGCCCCAAGTTTACCTCAGATTATCTGAAAGACGTTAGATGAGCCCACATTGAAGCCACAACTTGTTTTTGGAAAAAAACTGACATTACATTCTCTCTGAAAATAACAAAAGGGAATGTCCAAAGTGTTTCAGTGGAAAGTGCAAATGACATGACATTGGTGAGCTACCTATGTGTGATGGTGATATTGGGATTTTAGAAGACATGCTGCAATCATGGAAACACTTTTTCCTCTGAAATTCATGGTTATTTCAGCTTGACCATTCAAGGCCTCATACCAGATGTACTACAACAGCATGGCTTTGTAGACACTAAATGTGTGCTTCACTGGCCTACAGGCAATTCAGGTCTGTCTCCTACAATGCATGAAGTCTTGCAACAATTCCACTTCCAAAACTACAACAACCAGTATGCTCAGTTCTCAAACAAATACAAAGCGTTATTACAAGGAAAGCTGATGCAACACTAAAAAGTTGATTAACCACTGATGTGTTTTGGAAGAATGGTGTTCTATCCCCCAAGAACAGTTCTCTAGTCTCTAAGCCAGTGCTTGCTGAGGTTGTAGCGAAAGTTTCTGGTGGCCTGGCACCTTGCTAAAACACTTAATCTGGGGGAATCTACGGGTTGAAAAGGGGTGACAGCAATTTGGCACCCCAATTCTGCATCTCCTACAATAGGAAGCAAAATTCTATGAAAAACACTGCGTTTGTACGCCCCACACTCTTAAAATGGAAAAGAAGTTTAGATATGAACTCTCCAAAAACACCTAAATGTTGTATGTGTTGTGTTATTCACTCACAAACCAAGCCCATCAGCTGCAAGAAACTCAGACATGCCTCTGTTTGTGCATGAGAAATGTTCCAGCTTGAAACACTCATAATGCAATGTTGCAGAGCAGTGGAAATGAAAAGTCTAACCGTATTGTAACAAAGTTTCATTTGAAAAAGTGAACTACACAAGTGGAATGAGCCATGAAAGATTCTAGTTAAGTAAATGTTCTGCAGTAGAAATATTATTTTGGAAAAGGACTATGAAAAAGTTAGATGTTGTGTGTTTAGAACTATTTACACATTTACTTTGAGCTAGTTTTAAGGATTTTCCTTTTGGCACAAAAAATATTAAAACTGGACTAGCTTCTAGACTTACTGTCCACTATCTCAACTCCAGTGACAACTTTTTCATTCCACTATTACAGATTATGGTCCATCTGTTGCTCTGCATATTCTGTTAGCCCTTTCACTATGTTCTTAAATGGTAAAACCTCCCATAGAGCAGGTATGATTAGATTTTTTATCTGATTCTCTGCACTGTAGTGACTCTGATGTGGTGGTGTGTTAATGTGTTGTTCTTGTACGAGTGGATCAGTTTCAAAAGTAGTGGTCGACCAAGTAATCAGTTGGCCGATTAACTCAGCAGTCTGCTAACATAAGTGATTGATCTGATACTTTTAAGATTCTCAAAGTTACTTACAGTCAGTTTAGGTAGATTTAAGTTTTTGTCTTACATTAACAGTCCAAACGCTAGCATTAATATTATCAACTTGCTAACAGCATTATGTAACGTTCTCCATACAGTTTCTGCATTTTGGGTGCGTGTGTGTGTGTGCACGTGTATGTATGTGCACGTCTATCTCCCTCTGCTTGTACACCAGCTTGGAATAGTTAGCTTAACTATTCAAGGGACATTATTGTCACCTCGGCACGGTGGCACAGCAGGTAGTGTCGCTGTCACACAGCTCCATGTTCGAGTCTGTGAGGAGTTTGGTGTGTTCTCCATGTGTCCGTGTGGATTTTCTCCGGGTGCTCTGGTTTCTTCCCATGGTCCAAAAACTAGAATAGAATTCTTTCTATTTTAATAATTACCAATGGCTGGACAGAAATCAAAATTTTTTTCTAGTTTTTATTGCTTGTGGACATTCATTTATTTTATATGTTTTTTTAATAAGTACACTGCAGAGTGCAAACAGCACAGACAATAAAAAAAAAAAACATTATGATTTCGGCATTATATATCGGCCATCTGTCGCCCTGCTCTTTAAGTATCGGCATCGGCCATTAAAAAACCCTAATCAGTCATCCACTACTCAGCAGTGCTAATGGAGCTTTTGAACCTATAAATGTAGAACTTAAGATTGCTCCACTGTGGCCAGTGGAGTCAGGAGAATGTACAGTGAGTGTAGAAGCAAATAAGTCTATATAATAGTATGGCTATATAATAGTAAGTCTATATAATAGTAATATAATAGTAATCAGTGTCTGTCTTTGAAAATGAACCTATACAAACAAAACAAGTCACAATGGCAAGTCGTATGATCCATAAGTTCAAGCTGAGTTTGATCAAACTTGTTATTCAAAAACAATACTGTAAGATTAAAGGATGGGTACACCTATGGTACACCTTACTTTTAAGTTCTGGGGTCTTGAAATGTCTGTGGTATGCTTTGGTCAAAATACCACAAGGTCCAACAACACAGCACCAACACAATTGAACAATTAATGACACTTGGTTAAATGAATTCCATATCAGTACTATTTGGTGGATTTAATATTTAACTGCTGTCCAATGGCAAACATGTATTTCCATTTTTATAAATTTTTAGTTTGCTACATCATTTGAACAAAGCAGTTGTCCTTCACACTGTGATAAATTCAGGGTAAATGGATGGATAGAAATGCTCCACAATTACTTGAAAATAATCTTTTTACAATGACTTCTATAGAAAGTTACAAAGTTATTTTTTTCATTCTCCTGTAAAATTGCTATTTTGGAGATACATATTTTTCATTGGACAGGGACAAGTTAATATGTGGCCTCTGGAAGTTATGGAGCATTCTATACATGTCTGAAACGTGTGAGTGGGTGGTGCCCTGCGATGGACTGGCGCTCTCTCCAGGGAGCGTTCCTGTGATTCCGGGTAGGCTCCGGACCCACTGTGACCCTGAACTGTATAAAAGGTTACAGACAATGAATAAATATAAATACACAGAGGTTATTGTCCACAAGCAGTTGAATAGGGCTGTATGTGTTTACTTATAGTTATATTTATTGCTGTATTTTTAAGCCAATGTTTGAAAACATTCCAATTTACAGCAATTGGAAGCATTTTTTTTGTGTGTCCTCATATATTTACATTGCATTATTAAATAAAATGATGATGTAGAACAATGTTAAATATGACCATGTCCTGACTATTTTGAAACCAGTTGCAGGCATCAAATTCCAAATGTCTCTAGCACACTCTTAGGCTCATGTGCAGCTGCTCAGATGTGTCTCATATTTTATCCTATTCTGTGTATATCTGAATATCTTTTGTTTGCTATGGGTGCACCTGTAAGCTGAATGCACGCATTATTAGGGGTGTCTACAAACTTTTGAACATAAAATGCATATACAGATTTAACTAAAATTTATTTGCCAATAAAACCATAAAAACATGCCTTTGAAAAATTAATAATTTGCCCATTTAATTGCATCATACTTACAATTATGTTATTGAACTCAGTTTAAGCAGTGCTGCTAAAAATCCAATTCTCCTCATTGAAATGTTGTATTAAACAATATGTATGTTTTGTTTCCATTTTTTCTCAAAAAGATTTTTGTATTCTGTAAATCTGTTCTAACCTAGCAACAGAAGCTATGAGAGTATTTATCTGTGTTAAGTTCATATGTCAATAAGCCAATTGACAGAACATGATGTGATGATCATATTCCACTCCTTTTTACCTTTTCTGTGTAAATTTCTCTTTGCTCCTTCGTGTTTTGAACTCATTCTGTTAAACAAACACTACCATGATTCATTTGGGAATTAAAGTTTTCCTGTAAAACTTGGGGATCATTAAAAATAAAGGATAGAAGACAGGATCCCAAACATCTCAACATTTCAACTTACATCAGACATTTTGATGTGTGTATATGTGTGCGTTTGCGTGTGAGCAGAGGTACGTACTAAGCATGTGCACATGTATGGAAACCACTCACATGTGCTATGTGTGTCTGTGTGTGTGGGTCTGCTGTATCGGATTGCCTTTGAAGAACCAAAAGACGTGTGAGAGAGTCCTGCTTTGAGTCTGGATACACACACACATACACACACACACACTGTTATGACTGCGCAGCTGTTTCTAAAACTCAGCAGCCGCCTAAGAGGCCTGTGGATAATTTGAAAGAAGGGCGGTGGGGGCTAGAGTGGTGGAGGTACATACTGTATGGCTTGGTCCATCGGCAAATCCTCAATACACCTTAATAATAATGAAGCCATTGAAAATGAAACAAAAAAATTAGCATATGAACGAAACAGTTAGTGTTTTGTCCCAAATTGCATCAAAGCAAATACTGGAATCTCTCTGACAATAGCTTTTTTTGACACTACTTCTGTGTGTTACTATCAAATCAAATTTCACCATTTTGAAACATTCTACAATAAACAGATGAACTAGTCACAGGTATATATATATATATATATATATATATGTATATATATATATATATATATATATATATATATATATATTATAAAAGGGGCATCCACAAATGTCATATTCATTCATGCAACGATGGAAAATAGTGTTTAGGTGTTTCACCACCTATCTTAATCAATATTGTGAAAATGTGGAGAACCTGCATGACAATCTGTCATGGTAATTTGCCAAATAGAACTTCAGAAAACCATTGTCATTTAGCATAAGCTCCATTCCAAAGCCTAGGCTGCAGCCGAGGTAGGGCGTGTCCTTGGTAGAACTGTCCTATGAAGACTCATTGTTAGTAAGCTAGATCACACAGATGGAAAAATCTAAGGAGGCTGCATTGTGTTGTCACTGGAAAGATCTTATCTGTCTCAAAATACTAACTTGAAGTTAAAATAGATTGCATTTGCTTGTGAATATTTAACTGGCACATTCTCACCCAGTTTGCATCTGCTTAAACAAGCAAACTTCAACCTTAAACACTGAAACTTCATTGTCTGTAACCACTTTCCAGTTCAGGGTGATGGTGGGTTCGAAGCCTACCTGGAATCACTGGACACTAGACAGGATCACACCCTGGAGGGGGCGCCAGTCCTTCACAGGGTGACACAGTTACTCACACCTATGGCTAATCCATTTACGAATGTGTGTTTTTGGACTGTAGGAGGAAACTGGAGTACCTGGAGGAAACCCACGTGGACAACACACCAAACTCCTCACAGACAGTGACCCGGAGTGGGACTTGAACCCACAACCTCCAGGTCCCTGGAGCTGTGTGACTGCGAAATTTTAACTGGGATAAAAGTAAAAAAAGTAAATAATACTATTAAATAAAATGTATGCTATATGCCAATATGCTAATGTAGTATGAAATACTATTGATTAAATATGGTCCATTTGAATAAATTTAGATATCTATTTAATTTATTCATTATTTTACATATTACAGGGTAAGGAGGATGAATTCCAGTACATGAAGCACAAACACTGCTCCTGAAAGTTCTGAAGCTCTGTTTTGCCATATCTTGTTCATTTTCTTCTTTGCCCTGTATGTCTTGGAGAATTGTGGGTAACTGAGGGCCATGAAAGATATTTCAGCTGCATCCTCAAAATCGATCTAAACGTAGGCCATTTCTGGGCTGTACATGAAGGGTCCTTCAAATTGAAACAGCCTTCTATGATGTAGCGGCCGAGAAATGCATCCTAGCTCAGCCACAGCCCAGGCTTCGGAAAGCAGCTACAGTATGCCACCACATAAAAAAGCCATATATCAATTCTATGCATTCTGTTGAATTTTCTGGGGCCTAAACCCATCTCAGATGGTCACAGAAAGACCATGACAATATGCAATATATATGGTCAGATAAGTCCACATTCTTGCTATATATATATCCCCAACATCTCTGATTATATGGGAAAGGGGTGCATAAATGGCCAAGACATGGGTGATAGTATATGTGTATCATTGATCTGGAGGCATACATTTGGATTTTAGGCATCAGACTGGAGACTGAAAAAGATGTTAAAAGGCATTTGTTGCTTCCAAAATATGTTTTTTAATATTAATCATGCTGCGTGGTGGCACAGCAGGTAGTGTCGCAGTCACACAGCTCCAGGGAGGTTGTGGGTTCGAGTCCCTCTCCAGGTGACTGTCTGTGTCCACAAGTGTAAGTGAATGTGTGAGTGTGTGTCGCCCTGTGAAGGACTGGCGCCCCCTCCAGGGTTTGTTCCTGCCTTACACCCAATGATTTCGGGTAGGCACTGGACACACTGATCCTGAACTGGATAAGTGGTTACAGATAATGAATGAATGAAAGAATGCATTTACAGATTTAATACTGCCCCCATACAATGACAAACACTAAATTTTGTACTTTACTCTGGTAACAAAATATACAAATGTCACAAATTTCTGATGTGCCTTTTTGGTAAAGTATTTAATAAAAATAAAGAATTTTGAAGATACTGTAGCAAAAAAGTATTGTCCTGTAACTGTATTATTAACAGGATTGTTCCTCAACTATTTTATATATTATTATACTATTAGATACTATTTTATATATTAAGTGTTTCCAATAGTACAAGATGTCACAGATTCACTGTTTATCTGTGACTCTGGGCAAAATTAACTTTAAGAATAACTTACTACGGTGCTTTATATTTTGTTTTCAAAATGTAAATACAACAATTGTAAATACGTATGGTAAAGGGACGCTTTGCTTTGTCCATGTGGGATGCTGTATGGTGAATGGAGACTGTCTGTATGTCTGTGTGAGAGTGATTGACCTAGCGGCAGAGTGACCAGCATCTGTCTTTAGGGAGGCAGGCAGAGGCTCAGGTGGAGGCCTGCTCTTGCAAAAAGCCAATTTAACAATACTGAGCCTACAGTTTGGGACAATAGCCAGAGCCTATTCAATTTTGGTTGCCAGATTCACCCCAGAGTCACCTGCCATGGGACATCTGGGAGGGGATTCTGGAGTTAGGATAGTGGGTGGGCTGTCTCAGGCTGAGCAACAGGATGAAGTTGATTGACACATGGGGGAACAGGGGAGGGACTAATATGAGTTATTTCTTGATGTATTGATAGTACAAGATGCTGCAGACTGGCAACAGAGACAGGCACGCGTGACAATATACCGATATACATGCGTAGAACATGCTGTTAATGAAACATATATGAACAGACAGTGTTAGAAAATACATTTTAAATGTTGTTTTCAAGTCAGTTTCTAGTTTACACAAGCTCATGTTTAAAGAATTACACAAGATGTTTCACCTCCATTTTGAGTTTTTAAGCATCTAGGAATCACCTTTATAAGGAAATCTTTTAAAAACCCAATTTTACATAGATAGCAAAATGCTATATAAACATCAGGGCCGTGTGTTTTTGTGTACGTCTATATTGCAGAAAATAAATCACAAAAAAGTGTGTGTGTGTATTTGAACAAAGCTTGACAAGATGGTCAATCAGAGACTTAAGTGGAAATATGAGTTTGTGTGTGTGTGTGTGAGAGAGAGAGAGAGAGAGAGAGAGAGAGAGACTGGTCCTATTTTGCAATGGAGCGTGGGCCTATTTTGTGAGTGGTTCAGGAGGTGATGAGGGCAAAGGGTTCAGCTCAGCCGCCGAAAATGTTCCATTATGTTCCAATTACCGTTGCAGCCGACGTGCGTGGCAGCCTCACACTCTGGCAGGGTAAGGTAGCGGTAGAGAGGGAATAAGAGTGGGAGGGAGGGAGGGAGGGAGGGAGGAGAGTATTCATCCTCTGTTGTGTCTCTAGAGGCTTCCATGTGTGTTTTGAGAGGGACACACAGGGGTCATCCTGTCCCCTAGTTGGGGTACAGTATGTGGATTCAGCATGGAGACTGTGTAGTGGAACACAGAAAGAAAAGGGATGCTCATGTTCAGCTACTATGAGTTTCGCAAGCCTTTTGCTGCCTGCTGCTTCTAGTATTCACACTGTTTTAAAGAAATGGTTTAGTAATAAATAAAATTCACATTATTTTCCCTTAATCCCAGTGTAGTCAGTCATTTAAGGCATTAAGGAAAGGCATATGCAGTTTGCTGAAATTCCTCTGAGCATTAGCTACTAGGGTAATGTAATTAACAAGTAGTGCAAAAGTCCAACCATCCATCCACTGTAAGCACTTATCCAGTTCAGGGTCGCGGTGGGTCCAGAGCCTACCTGGAATCATTGGGCACAAGGCGGGAATACACCCTGGACTGTGGGAGGAAACAGCAGCACCTGGGAAGAAACCCATGGGGACACAGAGAGAACACACCAAACTCCTCACAGACAGTCACCCGGAGCGGGAATCGAACCCACAACCTGGAGCTGTGTGACTGCAACACTACCTGCTGCACCACCATGCCGCCCATAGTGCAAAAATATAGCCAGGAATGTGAAGAGCTGCTCTAAATTGTGAGCACAAATTTATAAATCAGTATATTGTCTGTCTCCAAGTAAAAACATTTTTCTCCCAAAATAGCAACTTCTTAAATTTCAATGGAATTTAATGTAATTTTAGAGCATTTCTATTGGTCCATTCATCTTGAAATGTTCACAGTGTGAAGGGTAGCTGCTGTGTTCAAATGATAGAGTAAACTAAAAATACACAAAAATAGAGACGTTTTTAATTGGACAGCGAGGATATGCATTATGTAGTGATGCCATGCAAAGGTGATGTCATTCTTTCAGAGTTTTAGAGAAAAGTTGCATCAAATACAAAATGTCATATTGTCAAAATATGTAATGAGATAATAAAAGACCCAAATATTTTTGATCAATTAATGCACTCTGGCAGCACTGTGGCAAAGAGGTAGTGTAGCTTTCACACAGCCCCAGGGTCCTGGGGATCCCGAGCAACAGGGTCTCCTCATATGAACATGAGTTTCCTCCCACAGTCAAAATCCGATAGGTGAATGAGTGAATGTCTGATGCCCTGTGGTTGATAGGCTTCCGTTCCAAGGTGTATTCCTGCTTTGCACCCATTGATTCCAGGTAGGTTCTGGACCCACCTTGACCCTGAACTGAATGTGCGATTATGTGGTTACAAGCTCACTAATGATGATAAATGAATGATTCACTAATCATAAATCACGTATCAGAACCAACAATCTTTGTTTATCTGTTGGGTGAAATAACTGCTCATCCTGTCTTATATGATGCTGAAAAGAGATTGACTGGCATCCAGCAAACTAAGACCATGAGACCTCCTACACGTTCCTCAGGACATGCCCTCAGATTTGTGGATTCCTTTTTTTTTATTTATTTCTCATGGACTCTTTGCTGGATCATTCCAATGCAGCACTATTATACTTATGTCTTCTTATTCTTTACTCAAAAAAAAGTTGTAATACAAACAAAACTGAATTTCTTAATTTAGTTTATTCATTTTAACCACTACATCCTGATCAGAGTTGTAGTGAGTCCAGAACCCACCTGGAATTTTCAACACAAAGTAGGAACGCATCCCAGGGACCAGTTCATCAGAGGGCATCTCACACACACACCCTTCCACTCTCACACTCAATGGTTAGTTTTAAACAGCCAATCAATCTACCAGCAAATATTTTGGAATGTTGGAGGAAACTGAAACGTGCAGGAAGAACCCTTCACAGTCAGTCACCAAATGTGGGGACCTACTGGAGCTTTTCCACAGCATGGTACCTACACTACTCGACTATACTCTCTGTCTGGTACTTGGTAACTGGTTTGGTTTCCACTGCCACAGCTGCCTCCAAAATGTTGTTGATGACATTTCAAAACACCACCAATAACAAGAAAAGCTGCCTGTGAAAAGGACGCAATTTGTGTAATTATGTGTTATTTTTGGAACTGAATATGGCTTTGCCACGCATCATTTCAGACAAGAGTTTTTCTAAAAAAAATAAAAAAACTTCCAAGCTGCACTTTTCAGGTCTGGCTGCATTGTTTTTCAGCCACCAATCCAAAGAAGGTCTGAACCTCTTGAAAAATTTTACAAGTGGCTGCTGTAAATTGGATAAAAACCCATTCATAATTGCACATTTATAGATTCTTCTATACTGAGTTGTGGGGTTAATCCTTAGCTACTTTTATGCCATTAGCTGAGTTTTCTCTTAGAAACCCCCTTCGAAATATGTAATTCTGTTATACAGAGATGAGTTTTAGGAGCTTAAAGGCATTATCTACAATTGTGGGGAAACACTGTTCTCTCTGGTTTATTGATGTTCAGAAGCTCTGCATCGTTTAAGGTGGATTGGTATGTTTGAAATAAATATTGTTGTTTGTACATGTCTAAAATTTAATTGTAAGGTTTTATTCACTGTTTGAATTTCCACAGAAATTAATTTGTAACTTGAGTTGGTTCATTTTGAAGCACTTTTGGTCTGCGTTCACTTTCATGCAGTTAGTGCTCCCCCAAATTTGTAGACTCCACCCTAAGTAATCCCAAACAGCTTAAATAAGTCTACATTATTCACCTATGGAGCACAAATAGAGCAAAATCGTCATCTTGATTCGTACGTTTAAGCATTTGGAGTTACCTCCATTGTCTAAACAACTCCCTTTGCAGTGAGCAGTGAGAGAAACATAAGCATATGGGACAGAGACCCTTTTTTTTAACCATTTACTGACACTGGGGTTTCAAAACATTAGACATGTTTTGACATGTTTGAGACAGATCATAGAGATAGCAAATGTTGGGGTAACATCCTCAGACTTAGATAGATAGATAGATAGATAGATAGATACTTTATTGATCCCCAGGGGAAATTCAAGAAAAAGTCAGCAGTGGGACTATATATTATTTAAAAATGTCCTCTATGTGTGTACTTGAAAATCATCATAATATTATCCTGCCATTAAAAAAAATATGCATACAATATAATATATTTCACCACAAACTTATATTTAATAGCAACACTGAGTGTATAGAAAAGGCAAAAGGAGAGCTGGGCAGCAGAACCTATAAGGTCATCGATTTGATGCCAAAAATGTTACAGGGCTTAAGTGTATGTGTGTGTGTGTGTGTGTGTGTGTGAGAGAGAGAGAGAGAGAGAGAGAGAGGCTAAAATCTAGTAAAAGAGTGGAGAGTTTTTCTCTCCTAAATGAGGAGTTTCATGAGGAGTGAGAGCAGCGTTGAGTCAGCGCTGGACTGGCGGACACTGCCTGTCATTTCTGTCCGTCTGCGTCACATGACTGGCTGCTCATTAAGACGAAAATAGACGGATTTGTTCTCGGGGCTATTTTTAAAATGTTGCCTTGCAATCGCTTTACCACGCTGACAGACCTTGGAAACCTGCCTTTGTACTTGCTCTCTCTCTCTCTCTCTCTCCCCCTCTCCCCCTCAATTAGGTGAGTTTTGGGTTAAAAAAATTAAGAGACATAAAAATTTTGAACCTTCACAAAAGTTTGAAACTTGTCAACGTTGTAAGTCAATTTAAACGGTCAATAAAACCAGCCGAAAATATCGCTGGGGAATTTTTTAAAGTATCGACCAGTGGAAAGATCAAAGAGAGAGGAAAGAGAAACTGAGAGCGTAAAACAAAAGAAAAAAGGGCGATGGAAAGCAACGAGAAAGAAAAAAAATAGAGAAAATATTGGGTCCTGAAAAGTCCACCCACAGCTGCCTCTTTAAAAAAACTTCATTCTCTTTCCCGGCCCTGTGCGTGTGCGTGTGTGTGTGTGTGTGTGTGTGTGTGTGTGTGTGTGGCTCCGTCGGCTTTGTCCCTCAAAGAGCTTTTTTTTTCTTCCTTTTGCTTTTTTTCTACTCTCTTTTTTTCCTGGAGAGAGAGGCTGGCGCCAGCAGTCTGGAACAGGGCTGACAGGATTTGAATTATAGAAGCGAGGGAGGGAGGGGGAAGAGAGAGAGAACGAGAGAGAGGGGGGAAAGGGAGGGAGAGTGGGGGAGAGAGAAGGCGAGAAGGAGGGGAGAGAGGGAGAGAGATTTGGTTTGTGAGTGTGTGTGTGTGTGTGTGTGTGTGATTGAGTGGAGCAGAGAAAGGGTTGTTATTTCAAAGGCACCAAGCCACACAGGCGAATCGCGGCGGCTGTCTCGCGCTACAATTTACCAACCAAGATATAAAGACCCAACAGTGTAATTTCAATCACTGCTAAAGCTAACATAATCGCGCTAGCCTTGCTAATAACGGGGGTCGGGCCAGTCAGAACGAGTTTATTTTTACACCCCTCGGCTGTGATTCGCGTTCTTTTCCATTATTCGAGTGTTTCCAATGTTTCTGACTAGGATTTACTCTCCAGTTTAAAAAAAAGTTTTAAACAATGTTTTGTAAATTTCGTACATGGTTCCCCCACTCGTATTTACACTCTACTTTCAAAAACAAGAAATTACTAAAAATTCCAAGTGGTTCTAGTTCATCTTCTGCAATCTTTAATAGTTGTTAGTTGTTAAGCTAAATAGTATCCAAAGTAGCTAGGATACGTTAGCTAGTTGTGTCAACAGTATGGCTTGCTTAACTATACAACTGGCAACATTTAAGCAGCGGCTGAAGACATATTCAATTTAGTTTAAGTGAACTATATTACCTTATAGATTGGCCAGAGAGACTTGCCAGTTACGGTGAAATGCAGACAAATGTTTTTATCCTACTCAAAACAGCAGCTCGTAAAAAATTATACCATGGTCTTTTGAAGTGGTACAAACGTTCCCTACATTTGCTGCAGACGAAAGACTCCAGTGAGAGCTGGACAGTGCAGCAAGGAACGAAATTGTACCAGGAATTGTGTTCAGTCCATATATATATATATATATATATATATATTTATACACACAGGGGGTCCTCGACTTACGACGTTGATCCGTTCCTACATCGCGTCGTAAACCGATTTTCGGTGTAAGTCGGAACATACGTACATACTGTACATAAATAACATACGTAACCGTGTATCCTTCCGCCACCAAACTCGAAGTTCACGTTACGAGGTTTAAGATGCAAAACCACTTACGTTGAAACAAGGCTTTTTACAGTAAATGGGAGATGTGTCGTAACCACGAAACATCGTAACTCGGGACTGACGTAAACTGAAGACCTCCTGTATATATATATATATATATATATATATATATATATATATATGAACAACAATACACGAATACACAATGAGTGAACAATGCTTAATATTACCTCTGTCATTGTCGTTTCCAAAGCTCCTGGTTCCTGTTTGAGATGGCTGTTGAGGAGTTATGGGAAAGCTAGCAGGGACCATATCCCCAAATATGCGTAGAGCTGAGTCAAGCCAAGTCAAGTAGGTACTATGCAGTGGAAAAGTGTTTTTGGTGCAAAACACAGAGTAGGACCCCTTTGTGGAGTAGTTCCTAATCATGAATGAGTATGTATGCGAATCACTGACTGAGTGTTACTGACTGAGCTAGTCACTGACTGAGCTAGGTTCATGAGGTGCTTCATATAAAAAAAATAATCCCTAAGCAAAATACATAAGCATGTGTAGAATTTTTTTAACCACATTCAACTAAAAGAAAATATTCAGCATAGGGTAGAACATATTTTTGTATTTAAAGGGGTACCTAGGTACTTTCTTCATTTCTCCTCATACTAAAATTGTTTCAGGCTGCCAAAGGCATTCCAAAGTTTAGCATCTGTTTTTACCGACCGCCCCCCCAACCCCTACCCCACACACAGAGTGCTTATCACCCACAGTGCACTGGGGCCTCAGATAAATTTGAAGGGTAAACTCACTGTATGAAAACATAATATCTTTGAAATAGTAGGCTTAAAGTCTATCTTTTAACGAATTTAGGAAAATGTTGCAAGGTCTTATAATAAATCATTTTTAGTTTGTCCCTGGACACAATGTAAGGTTAAAGTTAAAGGACAGTTAACATATATAAGGTCTTACTTTAAAAGATCAGGAAATAGTGTCTGATTTTTGAAAATTTTATTAATAGATTTAAGTTAACTGTTATTACAGGCTTAGTAGCTGTGTAAAGGCATACCGGATTATTGGTGGGGGTTATACAGATAATTATTTTTTCATTTTTTTTGTTTATTTATTCATTATTTTTCTATGGAAGATTAATTTTTAATCATATAAGTGTAAGTCTACTTCACTTCCAGTTGAAGCATGACCATCACAGACTGCTGCTAAGAAACAGCCGCGTGCATGTGTTTGTGTGAATATGTGTATGAGAGACAGAGAATAGAGCAAAAGAAAGGGAGGGAGGGATGGAGAGAGAGAGAGAGAGAGGGAGAGAGAGAGGGGGGAAGAGAACAGCCTGTGCTGAGGATGGAAAAAGCAAAAGCACAGAATGTTTCAGTGTGAAATGCCCTAGACCAGAAGTGATTCCAAATGTTGTGCTTTAACCAAACTCAACCAAAAGCAAGAGAGAGAGAGAGAGAGAGAGGGGGGGGAGTGAGCAAGTTAGGAGGAGATGATTGCATCCAGAAAAGTATGAGCAGTTTTGCTAGCTAGCAGATAGAGTGTAATGGAGACTGTGGGTGAAGCGTAAGACAAGTATAGTCAGAAGACCACACTAAAATAAGGCAGAAAGTCTTGCCCAACTCTGTTTGTTTTCTATTGGTCACTTTTGAGTTTCTATCCTTTCCATACATGCTTATCTTTTCCTCCTTTTTTCTCCATACCCCCTTTGAGATAAAAATGTAAATGTATGATGTCTGTGGTTCTACTGTTAGCTCCGTGCATGTACGAATTATAGAATGAATTATAGACCAACTTTCAGAAGAGATCAAACAAGAGAAAAACAGACTGAGATAGCATTAGAGAGAAAAAAACCCCAGAATAAACCTGTTGTATGAATACTAATGTACAGAAGCTGCTATGGGTATAGTGAAAAAAGACTGACAAGTACAGAGAGAGAGAGAGAGAGAGGGTGCAATAGAGAGGAGGAAAATAAGGTCCAGTCAGCTGTTTAAAGTGTGCCAATTGTCTCTGCTGCTTCAGTTCATTTTAATGAGGGCCTACCAGGGCAATCGGTCAGCTGAGACTAGTCCAGTTCAGCATTGGGGTTAAGGTCAGTCCACTGTGATCATGTGTGTGAAACAAGAGAAATGAGGTTAGTATAAACTAAGTCAGGGTGATAAAACAATAGCAATACACACACACACACACACACACACACACTCACACACACACACACACACACACACACACACACATATATATATATATATATAGTTTTCATAATAGAACTGTGTAAAATAAATTTAAATAAAAAAAATCAAGTAAAATTGTCCTTGTGATGAAAAGAGTTGTATGAAATCAGCACAACTTAAAAATCTGCAAATAATTTAGAGTATGGTGAAATTATGTTCCCTAACTGAAGATACTGATTATGTACCCTAGAGGATACCACCATAGTGACAGCAAAAGGTACCGACACAGTGAGAGTCTTCCTGACAGTGTAGAAACCCCTGACCTTGAAACAATGTGGCAGCCTCATAACGTGTTGCTCTCTCAACAATGAGTTATTCCATTATTTGTTTCCACAATGTGATCTGAAAAAAAGTCATTAATTATAAACATTTTATTAAATTTGTGAAAGTTGTACAAAGCCAGATTGTTAAATTATTAAACAAAACTTGTTTTGTGTCATATCTGTGATTTGGTTATTTGTTAAAAGTAAAAATCTGACAGAACATCCTCCGAATCTGTATAAATATGACAGATACCATCATTTTTGCTGGGGGGAGTATACAATTTTTACAGTATAAAAAAGTCAATCACTACAGACATAATGGTGCTGTGTGTATTAGACAGAGTGGCTGTTATACTCAGTGATGCTTAATTCCATATTTATATATGAAAATGTATTCAGCTAGTAGCCCGTCCTGTTAATAATAATAGCAACTACTGATAACACTAAAAGTGCAATTAAGAAGGAAATTAATGTTTTTTAAAGAGCTTAATTTTGTTTGCTTTGTGATGCACACATACATCCAGGAAGCGTTTCTTCCAGCCTTGTAAATTACACAAATGGTGTAGACATGGATTATTTTCTCTGGAAATATCTGTTTTTACCTTCACACATTTTGGCTTTGTGTGCAAGTGTGGGAGGGCTTTGTATGACAGCAGCAGGGGGTTGTGGGTAGTGTCTCATTTCACATCAGTGCAATGAACTTTTAACCCTGCAGAAAGTGGATTTAGACCTCAACATCATATATCTCACATTGGCAGACAAATCTAATGCTTCCAAATAATCCTGCAACGCAATATATCCTAGAGTTTAGCAACTTAATCTTGTATCTCAGTTTTTGTTATTTAAAATTTACTGGCATTTACATAATTTAAAAATAATTTAAATTTGAAAAAAATGTAAAAATTGTAAAAAAAAAAAGTAAATTAATATTTGCCTGTAGTAAAATAGTAAATTTAACTCATCTGTAGTAATTTTAACAGCTTCACAACATTCATTCATTCATTCATTGTTGCGGTGTGTCCAGAGCCTACCTGGAATCACTGGGCACAAGGCGGGAACACACCC
This sequence comes from Hoplias malabaricus, assembly GCF_029633855.1. Taxonomy (NCBI): domain Eukaryota; kingdom Metazoa; phylum Chordata; class Actinopteri; order Characiformes; family Erythrinidae; genus Hoplias; species Hoplias malabaricus. The sequence goes on along the minus strand of NC_089801.1, from coordinate 26,768,409 downwards.
TGGAGGGGGCGCCAGTTCGTCACAGAGCGACACACACTAACACATTCACTCATACACTCACACCTATGGTCACTTTTGAGCAACCAGTCCACCTACCAACATGTGTTTTTGGACTGTGAGAAGAAAATAAAAAAATCGATAAAAAATTTAAAAATGAGATCAAATGTAATGTAAACTTTGAAGTAGAGTGATCTCAACATTAAAATGCAATAAACTATATTAGAAGATAATAACATCCTAGTACATAGGATTTTTATAAAAATAACTGACTTTGAAAAGTGCTTGTGGCCTAGGAAAACATAGTGGGGTCAATCACACAGAGAATGTTTCTGATCACGCCAAGTGGTAGGAAATCCTTAGCAATGTCCTGGACAGCAGACATGTTTAGGACTAATCTGTGTCACTTCTGGCACTTAAGACTCAGTTACAGCACTAGCAAATATTATGTGGCCCAGATATGAGCCAAATATCATGAGCCGGGCTTGACTTGGGTTATGACATTTCCCATGTGTTGCATGGGTCCGATTTTTTTTTCCAGATTTGTTCCACAACAATACAGATGTAGACATTCATTATTGTCTGTGGTGGTACGTTGCTGAGTAAGGTGTGTTGTGTACCTAGGACAGCTGTGCAGCACGATTTACATACAACCGTGTTCTGATCCCAGTCAGACTTTAAACAAAAAAAACTTCCATAATGTTGAGCTGACTTGTCCTTTTTTATTATTTATTATCTCAGCATCTCCACTTGTATTCCCACATTTTATTTCTGTTGTTGTCACATCCAAGACACAACCAACTGATAACCCTGTTAGATGATCGGCTGTTTGCTTGTCACTCATAGCACAATCCAATTTCAAAGGATATGATTGGCTGTTTAAGAGCCAGGGCAGGGGCAACAGTACACTGCCAGAAAAGCTGTCACTGTGGTGGTACCATCAAGGGTGCATTCCAGTACCTTTAGTTAGGCAACATAACTGTACCTTATTCTCTTATAATTGTAGATTTTAAAATCGTGTTGATTTTGTACGCCCCGTTTAATCTCATTCATTCATTATCTGTAACTGCTTATCCAGTTCAGGGTTGCGGTGGGTCCAGAGCCTACATGGAAGCATTGGGCGCAAGGGGGGAATACACCCTGGAAAGGGGCGCCAGTCCTTCACAGGGCAACACACACACACATTCACTCACACCTATGGACACGTTGAGTCACCAATCCACCTACTAACATGTGTTTTTGGACTGTGAGAGGAAACCAGAGCACCCAGAGGAAACCCAAGCTGACACAGGGAGAACACACCAAACTCCTCGCAGACAGACACCTGGAGCAGGACTTGAACCCACAACCTCCAGGTCTATGGAGCTGTGTAACTGTGACACTACCTGCTGCGCCACCGTGCCGCCCCCATTTAATCTCCAAGACTTATATTTTACAGAGTTCTATAATGAAAGCCTAAAAATATTCACCTGTCCTTCTGGAGAACAGAATGTAATGTACCTTTAGGGTACAAAATGGCTCAATTCACTGAATGTGAGGAGTTTGGTGACTTCTCTCCATGCCTGCGTGGGTTTCCTCCAGCTGCTATGTTTCCTCCCACAATCAAAAAACTGTTTCTTGTAGGTGGACGAGCTGGGTGAAATTGTGCACAGTGAGTGTGTGAAGACCTGTGATGGACTGGTGCCCTGTCCTGAGTGTGTTCCTGCCTTGTGCCCAATGATTCCAGATCGGCTTCAGACTCATTGCAATCCTGACTAGGACAAAGCAGTTATAGAATACCAATGAATGAATTAAAGAATGAAGGTTGAGGAAAAAATGAGGAATTATACAATAATCAACAAAAAATACAATTAGCTCTTGGTTGCACCTTCTTGTACTTGATATTTATAAGGCATATACTGCACTAATGAAAAAACAATATTGTACATTGACTTGGTTCCAACGTTCTCATTTACCAATGCAGTCATCCACAATCCATGATTGTTCATTTTAGCTCACTGTAAGTTTGTCTTATTCCATTTAGGTGTCGGGTTTTTAGGTTTGTTTAATGGATTAACGTGTGTAAATTCCAATTTATTCATCTGATCCCTTACAGTTCTACCTTTCTACCTTTTTTCATTTGTTTTGTTGTGCAGTTTCCATTTTTAAGACAGACTGCCTTGCATTTTCTATCATGACACTTTGACATCTTCCTTGGTCTACCCATATGTTTTTCTTTTGTAACTGTCAGATTTCGTTTATACATACACCAAATTGTAGACATGAATGAATGTTCATAAAGTGCACGTGGTGTGTTTTTCCTTCTTGAAGGAGTCCTATTATCATTTTCATTGTTTCAACTGACAACTCTCTTGTTGGGGGCCTGTTTTATTTCAGTTTGCCATGTATATGAGCTCTGTCTGTAAGTCAGTAAGCACTCCATTTTAACTTAAACTTAATTTTTTGCCAGTACTGGAAATTAAAACGTGGCGATTCCATCATTTTTCCCTCAAATATGAATGATTATCCTTAACTTCATATGGAGAAAAAATATGTAATTTATTAAAATAATTCAGTTAGTTTGATGTATGTGTAACACAGCCAGAATTTTCAGCTATTAAGCAAAAGTTGTTCAGGGATGTATCTTATTTGCTACAGAGTTAAAATCTGGGTGAACACCTTCTCAGTGTGTTTATGCAGTTTCACAAAGCTGTCTATTTCAGGTATTATATGATTATTTTTATGATAGGAGTATGACTATCGGGCGGCACTGTGGCACAGCAGGTAGTGTCGCAGTCACACAGCTCCAGGGACCTGGAGGTTGTGGGTTTGATTCCCGCTCCGGGTAACTGTCTGTGAGGAATTGGTGTGTTCTCCCTGTGTCCGCGTGGGTTTCCTCCAGGTGCTCCGGTTTCCTCCCACAGTCCAAAAACACACGTTGGTAGGTGGATTGGCGACTCAGAAGTGTCCGTAGGTGTGAATGTGTGTGTCTGTCTGTGTTGCCCTGTGAAGGACTGGCGCCCCCTCCAGGGTGTATTCCTGCCTTGCGCCCAATGATTCCAGGTAGGCTCTGGACCCACCGCGACCCTGAATTGGATAAGCGGTTACAGATAATGAATGAGTATGTATATTTTTCTCATCTTATTACTTATTTTATAACTCATCTTATTACTTTTTTATAACTTTGAGACTCTCTATATATCTTATTCATTCATTCATTCATTATCTGTAACTGCTTATCCAATTCAGGGTCACGGTGGGTCCAGAGCCTACCTGGAATCATTGGGCGCAAGACAGGAATACACCCTGGAGGGGGCGCCAGTCCTTCACAGGGCAACACGGACACACATTCACTCACACCTACGGACACTTTTGAGTCACCAATCCACCTACCAATGTGTGTTTTTGGACTGTGGAAATCGGAGCACCCGGAGGAAACCCACGCGGACACGGGGAGAACACACCAACTCCTCACAGATAGTCACCCGGAGCGGGAATGGAACCCACAACCTCCAGGTCCCTGGAGCTGTGTGACTGCGACACTACCTGCTGCGCCACCGTGCCTCCCTTCTATATATCTTATATGAATTAAAATATTTCATACTGAATATTGGATGAGGACAGTTTTGGTCATCTTTCATGGTTGTTAGGATTCTAAGTCTATATATTAGTATAATATTTTTGCTCTTTATACATTTTCTTATATTAATTTTGACATTCAAGTTATTTTTTAAAACTTATTTTCCTTTAAGTAATATAAGACATATCTCTTTAAGAGCAAAGGTTTTACATGTGTTGTACATGTACGTCTGCATGTGCTGAATTAAATTAGCTTAATGAAGGACCATAAAAATGCAAACAGTAAACAGATCCTGATTTCAGAATTCCACTGACGACACTGGAAAATGTACGATAAAATCTGACAAGCTCATCACAATAAGGATCATGTGAAGATCATTTTCTCTTACTTGACTCCACTAGGCCATACACTGATCTCCTCATTAGTGACTGGCAGCGACTTTGGCCTCTTGGTACTTCTTTAATTGCTGCTAGCCCAAAAGTATGAGAGAGAGAGAGAGAGGTAGGTCAAATTAAGGTTACCTTGACTGCAGTTAGGAACACCATTGCTTACAGTAGAGACAAGAACCTGAAGGGTAGAGACAGGAGGTGAAAACACTTATGAGGAAAGGGAACATGAGATGAGATCATCAACTTATTCATCCATTCATTTTCTGGAACTGCTTTATCTTGTTCAGGTCACAGTGGGTCCAGAGCCTATACCTGGAATCATTCGGCAGAAGGCAGGAACATACACTGGATGGGGCTCTTGTCCATCTCAGTGTAGCCAACACTCACACGATCACAGCTATGGACACTTCTGAACAGGCAATCCACATATCCTTGTATTTTTGAACTGTGGGAGAAAAACGGAGCACCTTGAGGAAACCTACACTGATACAAGAAAAACACACCAAACACTTTCAAGACAGTTTGGTAACAGAATTTGGACCCACAACCGTATCAGGAGTTCTTGTTGCACTACCGTGACATGGTAGGTGCCATGGGCTTTTGTAGCACTTTGGAGGACTTTGTAGTTCTACAATTACAGACCGGAATCCATATTTTGCTCTGTATACATTGCATGCCACAAGACCACCATAGATCGGGTATGATTTGGGTTGTGGATCATTCTCAGCACTGCAATGACACTGATATGGCAGTGGTGGTGTGTCCTCCGTGTCATTGCTGGATTGAGTATAGTGCTGGTCTTCTTTTCTGGTCTTCTTTGATATGCTACATGACCACCTTCTCATTGGAAAAACTTGCCCTTGATCTAGTATGGCGGCTTTCAATATGGCGGCCATGTTCTGGACATATACGCTGCAGGTGGGCCCCTTCACACCTTATTTGCTGGGGTATTCAGATACGTAATAAAAAGGTTTCCTGAGACTTTTGACTCACCCTGTATATATGTTTTTATAAGGGTTGTTTGCAGCAGGTAGTGTTGCAGTCACACAGCTCCAGGGACCTGGAGGTTGTGGGTTCGATTCCCTCTCCGGGTGACTGTCTGTGAGGAGTTTGGTGTGCTCTCCCCATGTCAGCGTGGGTTTCCTCCAGGTGCTCCAATTTCCTCCCACAGTCTAAAAACACACGTTGGTAGGTGGATTGATGACTCAAAAGTGTCCAAAAGTGTGACTGTGTGAGTGAATATGAGGGTGTGTGTCGCTCTGTGAAGGACTGGTGCCTCCTCCAGGGTGTGTTCCCAGTAGGCTCCGGACCTGCCGCAACCCTGTACTGGATAAGCGGTTACAGACAATGAATGAGACACAAATGAGGCACAGGACACAATTTTAACGCTTGTGACAGTGCCTTTGTCAGCAATTATCAGCATTATTAACACACCTACACATTTACACAAGTAATTTGACAAAGATAATATTTCATATGCCACTAAGCATCATACCATATCACATTACAAGTTACCTAAACCTTTAAAATGGTCCTGGGATTGTGCACGGTCTTGTGTCATTGTCTGTTCCATTGCGCTATTCCACCAAAATAATTCTGGTTATTTTCCTGATTCTCGTAACCTTGGTTATTTCCAGGGAACCAGCCCGCATTTCAACAAGTTTAGAGGGAAACCAAGGATACGTCATCAGTGGGGGCCGTCACTGTGGCTGAATACCGCACCAGAGCCACAGATAAACTGTCTAAGTCATGATAAGGTCTTTATTTATTTATTTTTTATGTGTAAATGTTGCAGAGTTCTGAGCCATCCTGTTGAGCTTGTGAACGGTGGAGAAACATAACAATGACAGAGCCACAGCTCTGGCCAACACGCATTGTGTTGAGCCAAACACAGCCCCAGAAACACACACAAATTCCTGTTTAATTTCATTCATTGTCTGTAACCGCTTATCCAGTTTATTTTTGAAACATTGTTAATTACCCCCATTCAGTTCCACTGGGCGATAAAGCTGTATCTCAGGCTTTGAGGTCTTTCTTAAGGCACTGAACTATGAAACGCCCACAAACGACATTAAGCTTTGCGCTGGATATCCAACTCCTCTCTGGTTCCACCTGGAAACTAATTTTCTGGTTCGCGAACCAGTTTATGTCGGTAGAAATGCACAGAATGGTTCCAAATTTAGTTCACAACCTGGGACCCTTCCAGTTCTTCTTGGTGAAAATTCGCTATGTGAGGAGTTTGGCGAATTCTCCCTGTGTCTGCCTGGGTGTCCTCCAATTTCCTCCCAAAGCCCAAAAAACACACTGATAGGTGGACTGGCTATGTAAAATTGTCCATATGTGTGAGTGGGTATGGTGCCTATCCAGGGTGTGTCTGCCTTGCTATCAGTGATTGCAGGTAGGCTCCGACCCGTATTCATAAGATGGCTTTCACCTGATGAGCTTTATTAAATCGCTCGGATTACCTAGGTGTGCAGGGGTTCGTTTAAAGCAAAATTAAATCATCCAGTTTGAATTTAAAGTGCTGCACCATCATACAGTACCAATATATGTGCTGCACTCCTCCAGTGATTTTCCCTCTGAATAGTCATACTCAAAAAGCAGGAATGTTTATGGTGTGCAAAGTTCGTTTTAGACCTCGTTAGCGAAGGAGTTGTTCACTGTAGTATCAGTTCTCCCTCTAGTGGACAAAAAACACCTCCACGTTAAAACCGGTGATTGTTCGTTTTATGGAACGTACCACGTAAAGTTTTTAAGGCAGTTATGTTGGGTCAGTAGTCCTTAAAGTATTATAAGTTACAAAGAGGAATGTGCTGTAGGGTCTAAAATGCTGGAAACTACTCAGAACGTAATGGAAAAATGACCACGCGGACAATCGAGAACCAGAAATATAGCCTGGATAAAAAAGATAGCTTTAGTTAAAGTTTGACTTTTGGTTGTTTCACACACACACCATTGTATTTGTTGCAGACAAAATATGTATATACAATTACACTGCGTGTATTTGTTTATGTGTTTGTGAGTGTGATAAGAAACATGTATCTATTTCTGTTTATCTTAGTGTGTGTGCGTGCGTGTGTGTGTGTGTGTTTGTAGAGAGGGAGAGAGCAGAGGCTCTGGGAAAAAGACTGAGTGAGAAAGAGAGAGATAGAGATAGAGGGAGAGCATTCTTTCCCGCTGAAGTCACCCTGTCTGTGGCGATGGGAGAGCAGTGCTGCACACACACACACACACACACACACACACACACACACACACACAGCCGTCTCTGTGTGTCAGTGTCGGAGAGAGTGGGTGGGAGTACACTACCGCAGGGGTTTTAGAGTGAAAGGGGTGGGGAGGGAGGGGAGGGAGAGGGTTGGAAGAGACAGAGAGGAAGGGGGGAGAGAGAGAGGCAGTAAAAAGAGAGAAACAGAAATGAAAAGCAAGAGATAGTGGCAGGGAGGGAGATGGAGAGAGAGGGGGGGCTAAAAAGGGTGCAGGTGAGAAATAGACTGAGAGAAAATAGATGTGGATGAGGGCTAGGAAGAGATAGAGAGGGAGAGATGCAGAATGAGAGAGTAAAGCTGACCACAGCTTTGCAAAAAAAAAAAAGAAAACGATGGAGAGCAGGGAGAGGGAGGCAGAAACGCGGAGCGTGAGAGTGGGAGAACTATAGAAGTTCTAGGCATTTATTTAGCCAAGTTTTGAACAGAAATGCCATGCCAATTATATCCAATGCAAATATCTTTCAAATATATATACACACACAATGTTGAACCACTTCTGTGATGATTTAATGCCACAAGATCCTTAATGAGGTATGGTAATGTTGGGTGATTAGTTCTGGATCACAGACACTTCTCTAACTCATCCCAGTGGTAACACGTGTGCAAAACCACTACTCAAATTTGTTCTAAAAGCAGTGCTGCCTTCAAGGCGGAAATAATTGTAATTGGTTACCAGCCAACAGGCATGGATGAATTTGATTGGTTAAAAGGGATTGGGCAGAGATTTTCAAATACCTCATCATAAACCAGTAAAGCTCAACCGAGACCCTCATGTTTGCCTGCTCTGCCTGACAGAAATAATTTTGGAGGAATAAATGTGCAACTTACTGTACCTTTATTTCTATATCAAAGTTTGTTAGAAGTGTTGCAAAAACGTCAATATTTTGTTTTGCCTGAATGGAGGATAATGCAACTGACTCTGAGGAAGCTGCAGAATACTGTGCTGCCTCTGTGGCAGATTCTGAAGAAGTACATTTCTGCTATAACTGCTGCCTCAGAGGAAGCTGCATAATGTTATATAATAAAATTCATCTGCCTGAGGCATGTTCTAAAGACGTACATTTTGCACACTTCATTTATGATAGCTGCCACTGAAGAAGGCATCATGGCATTATAGCAGGGTATAACAAAAATGTGCTTCTACAGAATCTGTCTCAGAGGCAGCAGAGCATTATAACATTCTGCAGCTTCCTTTGGGGCAGCGAGTTGGATGCAGATTATATTGTTCATTTATTCTTAATATTTCTGTCACACTGAGCAGGCAAATGTGGGTCTAGGGTTCATGGTGCAGAATTTGAAAATCTCCACCCAATCACATTCATCCCTGTCTGCTGGCTTACATGTAACCATTTACATTCCTTCTGCCTCAAAGGCAGCACTGCCTCCAGAACAGTTTTGATTAGTGACTTGGCACGTGCCCATTGGTATTTGATGACGCCTCATCACTTCAGAAGATGCAGTACCAGTGCTGGGAGATTTTATACCCATATTGTCCCTGGTGGACATTGGGCAAGGTTCATCTGTGGCTGCTCCAGTGCGTCCCATTTTATGTCCTGTTTTTCTGTGTTCACAATGACGCACATTAACTAAGAGAAGGCTAAAAATGAAACGTTAAGCTTAGTATGTCCTTGTGGAAAATAACAGACATTTGGAGTCACAGATTGGGCTAAAAAACACACGTACACAAAATAAATACTCACTGCTCAACAATGTCATGCAAAATTCTATGACGAAACACTCAAGTTTTTGGTGGCTGTTCGCTCCCAATGTTAAAGCACTTGTGATATATTTGTACACTTTCTCAATCTCGCCATTTCAAAATTGTTTTCGGAAGTGCTTCAAGCCTCAGTCACATGTTCTGCTTGACAAAATAAAGTTCCTCCAGTCCTACTTTCTGGTAGTGCAGGGCAGAACTGGGGAGAGACAGGGGTTTTCCAGAGTTGCACATTTCTTTCTTTCAGTTTCAACCACCACACAGAGCTGAATTGTTCTCTGGGCTGAGTCAGGTCAACGAGTGTATTCCCGGCACTCTCAGGCCTACCAAACCCAGTGCTATGGTTTAAATGTATAATTTCAATACTACAATAAGTGCTGAATGAGTACAGCATGAAATCTGTACTCATGATAGATTCAATACCACAACTACACTTCACTAAGACAGTTCATGCTAGTTAACAAGTTAGAAGGCATTTTCTGTTTTCTGAAAAAGTCCTGTTATTGGTTTCATTGATTTAAGGGTTTCATACTGATGAAATCCCTGATATGAACTAAGCCAGTGGTTGTCAAATTTTATAGACCACCCATTATCAAACCAAAGTGCCACCTAGAACTCATATCACAGAAACACACACACATACACAAAATACTTCAACACAGTAGGTGTACACAGGTTTTTTCCCTACAGCATTTTGGTGAGAGGGCTGAGCCTAGCCATGCTGTGGAAGGAAATATATCAGTGACCTTTAAACTCAGCATCCATTTTGTTACAATATTTGGTCTTGGTGTTGTCATCTCTTTGGCAAGTGGTAAACAGACTTTTTCACCAATTTTATATGGTCTACCTGCTTTTGAAATCCATGTTTTGGAACATGGAAACTGGGGTGGCAATATTCTTCATTGTGGATACACACTGCTTTAGATCTTTAAGCCATTACCTGTACAGACTCCAAGGCTGTTACTACCTGTAGTTAAAACTAGCTATTTATCAATTGTTTGACCAGAGGAGAATCTTTTCAAACTTTGCATGTTTGGAGGAGAGCACTTACTGTCTGTTTCTAGTTTACTAGCTAATACACACCTATATACTTATAGTATGAAGGTTACTAATGCATTGCTATCTCAAGGCTCAGAGGTCATGCACATTCAACTGTGGTTTCTTGCCTTGTCCTGGAGATTTCTGGATATTTTCACTTAATGTAAATGGTAAAAGACCTACATTTTTGCAATTTAGCACTGAGAAATATATTTTTCAGCTATTTTACTTTTTTTTCCATGAACGTTGTAGGGGATACAAATCATCATTGCTTGCAAAGACTAAGCCTTTGGTTGATCATCATTTTGAAATTATTACATCACCTTCTTATAGTGTAACGTTGCAAAACAGTGAATTTTTAATATTCTGTAAATTTTTCACTCATATCTTGCCCAGTCCCAATATTGTGTGTGTGTGTGTGTGTGTGTTTGTGTGCGTGTGTGTGTGTGTGTGTGACAGGCATACATTTTTTAATTTGTTCATATTTAGAAAGTACATTCATCAATTCTGCAGTTATTGATTGTCTGTAAGTGCCAGTTCAGGGTCGTGGTGGGTCCAGATGTCCTTCACAGGGGAATAAACACTCACACCTATGGACACCTTTTAGTCGCCAGTCCACCTTCCAATGTGTGTGTTTTTGAACTGTGGGAGGAAACCGGAGCACCTGGAGCTTACTGGGAGAACACACCAAACTCCTCACAGACAAAACCCTACGTTCCTGGCGCTGTGTGACTGCGACACTACCTGCTGCGCCACCATGCCACCCTAGAAAAAACATATACGTTGTAAATCTTGTATCTAAGTGAGGTGGCACGGTGGTGCAGCAGGTTGGTGTCGCAGTCACACAGCTCCAGGGACCTGGGGGTTGTGGGTTCGATTTCCCACTCCGGGTGACTGTCTGTGAAGAGTTGGTGTGTTCTCCCTGTGTCCACGTGGGTTTCCTCCGGGTGTTCCGGTTTCCTCCCACAGTCCAAAAACACACGTTGGTAGGTGGATTGACGACTCAAAGTGTCCGTTTGTTGCCCTGTGAAGGACTGGCGCCCCCTCCAGGGTGTATTCCCGCCTTGCGCTCAATGATTCCAGGTAGGGTCTGGACCCACTGTGACCCTGAACTGGATAAGTGGTTACAGATAATAAATTAATGAATTATCAAAATGCATTAAGTGTAACAGGTTGCACTTTTAGTTACTTTTTTTAATTTTATAATGGATTAAGTAAATTAAATTATATTTTACAACAGCTCTATTTACTTTGTTTTGAAGCCTTTGACATGCAGTACTTCTCTATACAACTTATTAGTATCAAACTACTATATTCTCTTATTTTGACAACCCTACTTCTTCTTCAGCTTTAGGGTTTTGGGAAGGTCCCACTTTCCGAAAATGGTGGGGATGCGGAGAAGAGCAGGAGCTGTTCTGTTCTTCTAAACATAGCCAAGAGAAAAGAGGACAACTGATGATAAGGCCACCAGTGACCACCCCTTTGGTCTTTACTCTCTCTCTCTCTCTCTCGCTCACTCACTCTCTCCTGCTGTTTGCTGCCAGGACAGCACTGGAGCCCTCAAACGTCAGGCCGCAGTAAGGCGCTCAAGCCCTGTCTATAATTGCTTCGGTCTAGACACTGTCTGGTATGGGAAACAGACACGCACATTGAGTGGTGGGCGGGAGGGAGTGAGGGATGGAGGGAGGAGGAAGGGAGAGAAGGAGTGCAATGAGATTAAAATGAGGTTGCACACAGCCTGTGTCCCTCCACTGGAAGAAAAGCTGTCACACTGCTGCGAATGGATGATGTATGGTGGTACGCACAGACGCATTTGGTGCAGATTCGGACTTCAGAGCACACTTGTAAGGGTCTTGTTTTGGGACACTCTATTTGTAGACTTGGAGGGTGGTTTGATATCAGTGTTCCACTTACGTTTTTTTTTTTTCTTTTGGGTTCCAAACCCCTCTGCCCCAATCTAAATACTATTATCTGTATATACTATACGATACTAAATGCCCATATTTACATTCACAGCATTTGGCAGACACAATTAACACAGCAACTTACTATTCTAATCATGTTACACAGGTAGCTGATTTTATATGAGGAATCTTGCCCACTGTCCTTTATTGGTGTAGCGTAGTTTGGTTACCTGGGCATGGATTTGAACCCTAGACTCTCAGAACTGGCACTTTGGTGGTATGTTTAGCTGTCACTGTGGTTGTGATTTACACAGTTTTATAATGAATTCTCACGAATATAATGTAACTTCAAGAAACACAACTGGATTTTAATACCTTTTAAAGGTACGTTTATATTGTTTGTACCTTTAGGAACAATAATGTGCACTCTTAGTTTACTGCAACAGATTCTTTGAGTGATGCCATAAAAGAGCCACTTTTGGTTCTATAAAGAACTCTTTTTGCTAATTTGTTTAAATGGGTAAAGAACCTAGATGGTGTGATGGATTTTGAAACTTTCATAAGGTTCTTTACACTCACACATCCCTTAAAAAACATGTTTTTTATGGAACAAAAAAAGGTTCTTAAATGGCATCGCTCAAAGAACCCTTTGTAGAACCTTTAGAGTACCTTTTTTATTTTTTTATAAGAGTATGCTGTGTAGAAATCAGCAGTGTAACTAACTAAAATAAACTTAATAAAAGTGTGGGTTTATATCAAGTAGAAATTGATATGTGTTCATGGTTATACAGAGTCAGTGTTCAATATATTGGCATGTTCTCCAGAAAGGAAAAGACAATCATTTTATGTCTTTAAAAAAAGAAAAAGCAATGTATGTAGTAATGTTCGTAAATTTAATGTAAAGTTCATTCATAAATCACACGCATTACACATTAATTTAAAGTAATAGTGTTCCACATTAAAGTTAAATTTTTCTTAAATTTGTACAATGTAATCAGTTTGCTTCCTCAGTTTATTTGAAGCCAGTTCAACAGATTTAAATCCGCATCTCTCCACACTCACATGATGCTACCAACCTGGGAGGGTGAAGACTAGCACATGCTTCATCCAAGACATGTGAAACCAGCCACTGTCTTTTCTAAACTGCTGCTAACATAGTGTCATTGGACAGCCCAGTGAACTTGCAGGGAACACTAACAGAAACCCAGAGACAAAAAGGCCAAACATTCTCTCTTGGATCTTTTGCCCATGAATGGTTCAGACCTGTGAAATACAGAAAACAGGGCGTAAGCATAAACTGTTGAATCCCAATTTTATACATTAATTGATACAACAAAAAATGGCTTTTTTTAACCGCTTTCCATTGCATGGTACCTATTCAGCTTTGCTCGGCTCAGCTCTTTTGTTTTTTGTTTTTTACTTCTCCACTAGGTCAATATAGTACCTTGTATTTGGAACGGGTACATTTTTAGTTCCTGCTCATGTGTGGTTCCAAGAGAGCAGAGTAGGGACTAAACATGATGTGTAAACTTTGCAAAGCACTGACTGAACATATAGACTTGTCAATCACCACCAAATGCAAATAATATTTATAATATAACATGGCTATAAAATCTATAGTTCAATACAGTTTATATTTTTAGTATGCATTATGAATAATATACATATTACAGAATGATTTAACACAGTTATATGGATTTGAAAACTTTGTATTTGTGATATCTAAGCAAAATTAGCCATATTTTTGACAGAAATAAATCCACAGAAATCCCAAACCTCCATCTAATCTACACATCATTGATTGACATATTTATTTTTAAAAATAATGTGCTGTAAAATGCATTTTGGGTTTTCCTTAGCACCACTTTCACTTTAAAAATAATATTACAACAACCAAGTATTCATCAGCCCCACAAACTCCCTCTGATATTACGGTAAAGAGTGATTGACAGAGTAGCAAAGACAAATACATCACTATTTACTCCCTTATAAGTGCTATCAGAAACTGACATTTGTGTATAATTAGCTGTAGCTTTCATTTGCCTTCATTTAACTGTACTGTTGTGCTCTGGGTGACCTCTGAATTGTATTAAGTGAAGTAAATGGGTATTCGAGTTGGAGCAATAAAAAATCTCTGGCTTTAAAGTCCCACTCTGTTAACTGTTTAAACTTTAAACCACTAAAAACATATCTCTGTTCATCAATTTGACATATTTAGAAGTTTGTCCAGGAAAAAACCTTTAAAATAAATTATATACAACTCTAAGCTTTCACCTCCCTTTGGTATGCGCAGATCTGTTAATATGCAATTGTTTACCATCTCTCTCTTCACTTTCCTTTCTCAGACAGAACAAAAGTCCTGCCCCACAAACTGATAGAATTGGTTTCTTAGGTTTATGACCAAAGAAACCTGGCTGTCAGAATCTGCTTTTGGAGATACTGCGGTTTCATAAAGGAAATGCTCAGCCATGGTGCTGACTGTTTATGTTGCTCATGATATGTATTCTAACAAATAAAATTCAAACCTGATTCTCACTAGAGAGAAGGAACTTTAGTTCCTTTATATTTGTATAAAATGTGCCTCAGTTTAATAGTTGGTTTAAAATATCATAATATGAACATTATCAATTATAATACATTATGTTAACTCAATGTATACAGTGTAATAAAAAATATTTTAACGCCTAATATGTGCAAAAATATGATAAAAAAGTTTTATATTATTATATTATTTAAATGTATTTATTTGTTTGTCTTGGCTCATGTAAATGCTTACTTTTTGTTAGACGGTTTCAGATTCTAGTTTATTAAAATTCTTTAAGTGTATGGTTACAACATCATTAACTTTGGTAAATGTGTCTCATTGCTAGAGGTTGTAGATTATGTCCATTCAGGTCACTTCTGTGACAAGAAAACACTTCTGTGTCAAAAAAAACATTATGTTTTTTTTTTTGTTGTTGTTTTTTTACAACAACAGAAGATACTTCTGAAGGCTTGTGCACATATCTAACATATCTAACTTGCTCTGGTTCCTCTGAACTTTGCCTTGACTTACTGCAAAACACCTTCGCAGCATGTGTATAATATTCAGACCTATAATCGAATAAAACCAAATTACACAGTGAAACACAGAGAGAAAGAGCAAGACAGAGAGAGGTGGTATTGGATTATTCATGTATAGCTGTGCTGAACTACGCCACTTTCTCAGTGGGTGGCTTAAATGCAGAGACTCAAAGAGACATGAAAAGAATTTGAGGGGCAATAATTTCTCTTTACTTTGGGTTGTTTCATCCTCTTTTTCCGAAAATGGGAAAAAAATAACAAAAATGGAACAGATGATCCACCCCTTGCTGGAAACAGTTGAAAATGGCTTTCCATGTGACACTCAGTTAAAATCCTTTAAAAATGTTACTAACACACTAAACATGGACGTTATGCCATTTTCTTACAAATCCATTTTTTTTTCATCCCATTAAAAAGAATGGAAATAAAAACACCTCTAGGATAATTTCTGCTCATGCCCCTGTGGGAAATCCAGTAAAATGTTAGCACTAAGCTATCAGTGGTGCACATGAACATTCCTTGCCCATTCTAGATGTTATTACTTTGTAAAAAAAAGTCTCTTTTGTTAAATGCATGGAACACACATTACATATTACATTTATAAATGTATGTATTAAATGAAAAATATGTTTAATGGACACATTCACAGTCAGTTACATATCTAGGAGTTTTAGAAGGAAGAGAGTAACATATTTTTACTCATGAAATGCTCCTACCCATCAATCAAATTGTGACAGGTTGATTAAACTAATTTTCTTCCTAATAGCATGGGTTTTGAAGAGTTTCTGAAGTGGGTGTCATGCCTTCATTAGGAATTCCAGGTATAGCTAAGGATTCTGAATGAAAGAAATGAATGAGGATTCAGAAGAAAATGGACTTTTTGTCCACTGAATATTGTTGGATCCTCATATGTTTTCTAAAGGTGATGTTCATGAATTTAAACCAATAAATATTTTATTGTAAAATTCAGGGTATGTTTCCATTTGCTAGCTCTCTGGTTTGTTTGTGCACTGGGAAAAATATCTGGTGTTTATACCTAGCCCCAGCTCAGTGATTGGGAAACAAACTAAGTGTCTCAGTCTAAAACAGCTCCGGAGGTCTCTCCCTATATTGCTTGGTCTGCTATGGCAAACACAACATCTGGAGGCATCTGGACGGTGGAAAGACCATAGAATTTTAAAAGGCATGAAAAGAGATGTCACATCAGAGAATGTTGCTCTGTTCCTGCTCTGTCGGTGGTTAACATTGACTTCATTGATCAAGTTGGAACTGACTCCAGATTCTGAAACCCACTTACAGCAAAAAAGGAAACACATACCTAAAGTGCTACAAAACTAAACAGCTTCAGTTACAAATGAATTTCTGTGGTAAATTAAACAGTGAATAAAACCTTACAGACAAGTTAAACGTCAACCATGTTTCTTAGTCAAACACACCGTTACATCTTAAAAGATGCTGAACTTGTGAATTAACAAACAATGGGGTATGGTAGGAGGGTTGCTGTGAGAACAGCAGTTTTCTAGAATCCTCCACATTGCCTTTATGAGTCAAAAAATGAATAATGCTACATACAAACAAGCTACCAATTATGCACTTTGAAATGATTTTGCAAAAAGCAAATAAACTTCTAAATAAACTCACACTGTACATAACCACACTAACTCCTCAAACTCTACTCTACTACCACCCCCACAGTTATTCTAATATGTAAACCCATCTGCCCAGTTGCTGAAATCCTAAGTGATGTGTGAGCTCACTTAGCTGTATATATACCTAAATATGTTTGCAAAAGTATACATCTACTAACATTCTTAAAGGGGACGTTTATGGTTGTGGGGAAATGCTGTTCTCTCTGGTTCAATTACGTTCAGAAGCTCAGGGTCTTTTAAGGTGGAACGATATTACCCATAAGTGGATCAGGAATAGAGCAATATTCTCATCTCAATGCATGCTTTTGAACATTCTGACAAACTGTAGACCTAGCAAGTGGTGAAGAAACATACTTTTTTTTAATTATTAAAACTTTGAACATTGGCTTTAAGGAGTATTAATACTGACAAAATGAGAGCACATTTGACTTGCTTGTAATATTTATTTTCTGAAGAATTCAAAGTCTGCTCATATGCAGGTATGCTTTTCTTTTGCAATCACAACCTAGAAATGTGCTTTAACATATGTGGGTGACACACGGGACACCCAAAATACTGCTGGTTAAATAAACAATTTTAGATAAGACTCATGCAACATTCTGAGGTCAAAAATGTTAAACTGCATTAGCAACATACAAAAGTTCAGATTAGCCCTGACTGAAAAAGGCCTCTCACTTTTCTATTGTCCAGGAAGCATGTCCTTGACCCTACTCTCTGGTGGTGATTACCAAATGGCTATGAATCAGTTTGTTTAATCCATTTAAAGTGGCTCTTGTGAGTACCGGCTATAAACAGTGCAACAAGTGCCTTTTATGGCAATTACACTTCTTTCTGTTTGACGTCATGGCTTTTCTTGATTAACAAAAGCCTTAATTTACTGGTCCATTTATTGGCTGATCATTGTGGGTTTTTTTTGTTTTTGTTTTGTTTTTTGTTTTTGCTTTTTGTTTTCTTACAAACTCTACATTGGAAGTAAATTGTAGTTAAACAAATAATCAACAGACTTTAATTACTGGAAACACTACAGCTCTAGTTATATTATAACTATTATAATATTTATTGATGTACAGTTTTCTGCATTGTGAAGTCTCAGTGTCATGCCTTATCACCTGATCACCTCATCTCTACAACTTAGAGATGTGTGTGGAATCACATTCAGGAATAGAGAAATACCACTTTCAAAGACTGCAATAAATAAAATATTTATAATATGTTATAAGGCACTTATAAGACATTACAGTCACATACATATTATAAACATGTTTATTATCTCTAAGACATTGTGAACTTATATGTATTAATCAGTTATTAATAAATCTCTATTAATTTTTAGTAGTTATTAATACAGTGTTGTTCTATTAAAATATGTTATAACATGTCAATAATGTGCCATGCAGTTCCATAGCTATTTATAAAGTTTTAGAAAAATGACATTCATAGACAATTAATATATTAATTACAAGTTGGATTTGATGGCTTCTCTACTGCTGTACCTTGTTCAATTTTCTAAAGAAAAAATAAATTTAAAAAATCCCTCCAGAATAATATTTTATTGTTTAAAGCTAGACTTATGAATAAAAGTGTGTTTGTGTGTGTAAACAAACATATTCCAATTAAAATCAACATGTCTATGTATTTCATTGACATCTACCTCAGAGTGGTACTGTAGTAGCTTTGCACTGAAACGTACACTGTGTCACCTAGTGTGCAACCTCATGCATCAAGTATTTTGTAAGTCAGGCTGGCAAAATCTGACAACCACAGCTTCCTTCTAAATCTCTCTCATCTGCAGCATTTTTCCTCTCTCTCTCTTTCTCTCTCTCTCTCTCTCTCTCTGACATAACCTATTCATTGAGGTATTTTTTCCCAGCATTTTTGCGCAACTCATGCAAACCATAACAATTGACCTCCTCCTCTGCTGCTGAAACCAGCCAGTTTTAGGACACGAGACCACACATATATCCCATATATATTAATTCATTCATTCATCATTCCTCTTTTTCCTGTTGAGGGTTGTGGTGGCTCTGGAGCCCACCCAGAATCACTGGGTGCAAGTCAGGAACACATTCGAGAATATTATTTATCATCATCTGAAAACGTATAACAAAAAATAAATTTCAGCCAGTAGTACTGACTCCCACCTGTCTGTCAACTAATGTGGCTGATATAGAAGAACACCTAGCTACAGAATCATTCTCCACACTTCAGCAGCTAGAACTGAGAAAAAATCTCTCTTTGTCAAACTCCATAACATGCACACTCAACACGCATCCAAAACACCTGCTTAAAGAAGTACTACCAGTTATAATCAAACCTTTTTAAAAAATAGTAAACTTCTCATTTAGCCTGGGTCACAATGATTAAAAAAACAAAACATGATCTTAGTGAGTTGTCAAATTCCAACCTTGCAACCTGCAAGCTCAAAAACACATCTGCGTGGCGTTGAGCTGATAGGAGTGGATCAGACACAGCATGGTTGCTAGAGTCTTTAAAGTCTAGAGAACATCCAACACAAACTCTGCAGCAACAGATGAGCTACTGTCTCTGACTTTACATCTACAATGTGGACCAACAAGGTAGGTGTATCTAACAGAGTGGACAGTGAATGGACAAACTGTTTAAAAACTCTAGCAACACTGCTGTGTCTGATCCACTCATACCTGCTCAATACAGACCACCACAATGTCAGTGTCGCTATAGTGCTAAGGATGATCCACCGCCTAAATCTTACCTGCTCTGTGGTGGTCTTGACCATTAAAGAGCTGGGTGAAATAGGGATTAAAAAAGTATGTGGAGAAACAGATGGACTATAGTCTGTTTCTCGCTTTCTTGTGATCGCTATACTCCAACCAGAATTTCTGCCATCTCTCTTTGGTCTGAGTCAACGATTGCCCTCCAGTCTGGCACGACACTGACCATGGGATCTTCTGTTCACCTGTTCTGAGACCAGTTATCTGCCCTCCATTCCCAGCATCTGCCACTGTCACAACCTCCACTGCACTCCTTACAACTTCCTATCTGTGGCATCTGTCATCTCAATGCACCATATACTGTGGGGCTGCTTCAGCATAGACTAAAGTCTTCCACAACTCGTACAGACCCCAGACCTGCTTCTATCTGTGCATGTTTAAATTTCAGTTCATTAATTTATGAGTTGTTTGATCAGAAGAGTATGGGTACCCCTTGTGAGCCTTGGTTCCTCCCAGGATTTCTTCCTCCAGCTAAGAGGGAGTATTTACTTGCCACGGTCGCCTGTGTCTTACACACATGTGGTTATCTATATTGTATTTGCTTTCATTTTGTATTCCTGTAAAGCTGCTTTGTGACACCATCATGTTTCATTCATTCATTGTCTGTAACCGCTTATCCAGTTCAGGGTCGTGGTGAGTCCGATGCCTACCCGGAATCACTGGGTGCAAGGCAGGAACACACCCTGGAGAGGCGCCACTCACTCATTCACTTACACATATGGACACTTTTGAGTCGCCAATCCACCTACCTGTGTTTGTGAACCGGGGGAGATAACTGGAGCACTCGGAGGAAACCCACGCGGACACAGGGAGTGTACACCAAACTCGTCACACACTCATCCAGTAACTCACCAAATAACTGTGAACAGTTTTACACAGTCAGTCTACATTGTAATCTGGTCCACCTTGCAGATGTAAAGTCAGAGACAGTAGCTCATCTGTTGCTGCAGTTTGTGTTGGTCAACCTCTAGTTCTCCATCATTGGACACAGGACGCTGTTGGTTGGATATTTTTGATTGGTGGACTATTCTCAGTGCTGCAGTTACACTGAGGGGTTTAAAAACTCCAGAAGCACTGCTGTGTCTGATCGACTCATACCAGCACAACATCACACTATCACCACCTATACACACACTTTGTAAATATTCACTAGGTTACATTTCAGATCCTCATCCAGCTGCACAGAGGAATCTATGGCTGTTGTTTGCTAGCACACAGTTTTATGAGTGAGAGATATTTTTTATTCTATGGACCTTATTATCATTCGTTCCCAGTGAATATTCTTGACCTCCTTAACCCTTCCTAACATGTCAATTAAGACCTAATTAAGTTTTGAAACTTCACCAGAAAGATCTGGTCCAATCACCAATCCTGTGTATATGATACACTTACTGTTTTATTTTAAGATTTTTTGTTTGCACCCTAAATAAATAAATAAATAAATTTTGTTAAAATCGTTTATTAAATACACCAATCCACCATAACACTATGACCAGCTGCTTGATTATACACTCACTGTCCAGTCTCTGAGTTCCAATGACCTTACAAGGACCTTGTAGGTTTATAATTGCACACAATAGTTTGTTTGTAGTGCTGGTACAAGTGGATCAGACACAGCAAATTGTCTGGTTTGTAAACACTGTGTCCACTCTCAGTGTGACTGACGGACTGAGAATAATACACCAATCAACAATATCCAGCCAACTGTTTCCTGTGTCCACTGATGAAGGACTAGAGGACAATCAACACAAACCGTGCAGCAGCTAATGAGCTACGGTCTCTGACTTTACATCTATGAGTGGGACAGACCTGTTAGGTGTGTCTAACGGAGTGGACAGGGTTTAAAAACTTCAGCAGCACCGCTGTGTCCAATCCACTCAAACCAGCACAACACATATTCACACAGTACCACCACGTCAGAGTCACTGCAGCGTTGAGAATGATCCACCACCCAAATCATGTTGTGGGGTGAAAGTGGGACAATAAACTATACAGAGCAACAAATGGACTAAAGCCTGTAATTATATAATTACAAAGTGCTCCTGTATGGTCAGTCAAGCTAAAAGAATGGTCAGTTAGTGTAGAAACAAGGAGGTGGTCATAATGTTATAGGTGATCTTTGTAAGTTGTTAAAAGTTATTAAAATAAAGTTTTATTGAAACAAATATTGCCAAGGCTAGTTTTAAACCATTTTCATAGTCTGGCAGTAATCTTAACCTAAACCTTAAATTAAAGAACCTTAAATTAGTTCTTTCACTGGTTTTCCTATGGTCAGGGAATTTTTGTACTGAAAATATATGAAAACCAACCCAACCACACACACATACACACACGTCCCATGCACACCTATGTGCCCATTTCAAACTGGCCCAATTCAAACACCCTCCCGTGGCCCATAGCTAGCCTCCCAGAAAGCCTTTTCATTTCTTACAGAGGCACAGAGTGGAGAAGTGGAGGGAAAAACTGAGCATGGGGGAAGAGGAGGAGGGACTATTGCAGGGAAGGGAGAGAGAAAGAGAGAGAGAGAGAGAGAGAGAGAGAGAGAGCAGGAGGTGGGGGTTAGGCAGCATTGTAATGATGGAGAGTTACTCGATACTCTTGCATGCTGAATATTCCCCTGGAGGGCTTTTTCCATTACCCGAGCACAGCAGAATGGTGGAGTCGTTTGGTTCAGCCTGAGCTGCCTCTCTCTCTCTCTCCCTCTCTCTCTCTCTCTCTCTCCCTCTCTCTCTCTCTCTCTCTCCCTCTCTCTCTCTCTCTCAAGCCTCAAACATCCCCCTCCTTTTCTCTCCCTTTCTCTCACCCTATCTGTTCACCCGTCTCCCCTCCCTTCTCTCTCTCTCTCCTCTTCTACTCTGTGTTTTTCCATAGGCACATTGTGCAAATGTAACCTTTCAGTAAGCCCCTCCCCTCCAGGAAGTTTGCTGGCCCCTTTGCTGCCAGGAAATATGAAAAACTGGCAGGATGCCCATTTAATCTCCAAACAGAGAGAAAGAGAGAGAGAGAGCGGAGGTGAAGCAGAGAAGGAAATGTTGCAGCCACAAACACCAGCAGGAAGGAGGGAGGAGTAAAGAAAGAGAAAAAGAGAGAAAAGCGGAGAGTGAACGAGAAAGAGTCATGTTCACTAGCTAACTGAAATGAGAACGTTAGCACTGAAGACTCCACAGTGAACTATAGCTAAGCTATTAGCATGTACGCTTACACATACCAACTTCACACTTCCAGCCACACCCAGGAGAACCATTTGCCCTGACAACCTATTGTGTCCCACCCAAAATTGCCAGCTGAGACTGGGCCTCCACTTGGTTTAGCCTAGTAGGCATATGGCAAGCAAGTCCCAGAGACTGCCTCACAGTTATTTTCAACAAAAAAGGGTTATATAACTATTAGCGTCATGCTTGCGCTAGTAAACACAATCTCAAAGAGGACACACACAAGCCAAACTCATAATTCCATTACAGTTAACTTTGTTAAGAGTGAAGTTAAAGAAGCTTCTCTGTTGTCTCTTTGTTAATCAAGGGCACCT
This sequence comes from Hoplias malabaricus, assembly GCF_029633855.1. NCBI lineage: Eukaryota > Metazoa > Chordata > Actinopteri > Characiformes > Erythrinidae > Hoplias > Hoplias malabaricus. The sequence goes on along the minus strand of NC_089801.1, from coordinate 26,745,551 downwards.
TGAACCAGTTGTCCTTGTGAGGAAGGTCTATATGATCTTGGGCTGAAACAAAGGGTTTTCACTAGCTAGCTATATCCTGTTGCCACATTTTGGAAGGTGTTAATAAAACAACAACAAAAAAAGAGATTATTATTATTTTCTGATATTTATATTTGAAGCCCCAAACACCACTATAGAAACTTAAATAAAGCATAACACAACATCAGACACTTTTCTCAGTATTTTTTTTACAGTTTTTTTTTTCATAAATACACTTTTAACTGAGGTACAATTTGTCCAAATAACTCTAATCTTAAGTCTATAGTGGTTTATGCTGTTTGGTTGGCAAAGAGGTAGAGTCACGCAGTTCCTGAACTGAAATGAGCCAGACAGCATGTTGTGATCCACTTGGTGATAAAAGCCTGAACAGAGATGAGGTAGATGAGGCTGACTCAGCTCCGTTCTCCCCCTATCTCCAACTTGCTTTTCCAGTCACTGAACTCAGGCCGTGTACTGTTGATGGGCCACACTCTGTCTCACTCTCCTGCATTTTGTGGGCTAGGGGGAGTCAAGCTTCTCATGCTTGGTATGAGATAGAAACACTGACAAGTGCCCTTCCTAACAGTGCCACCTGGTGGATGAGGGTCATTACTACACGAGTCACATGACATGCTTTTTGACTTCGCTACAGGAAAGTTGGTGTAACTGCACACTATATAACTATAAAAGTTTTGGTGTAGTTAGTGTTAGTCAGAGTTCTGAGTAGGTATCAGAACATAAAATAATTTTTTTATAAAATTGGTGATACTGGCTGCATTTCTAATGTTCATTTTCATCTCTTCAGCTAAAAAAGTTGAGTAAGGGTGGAGATGCTGGATGCCCAACAGGGACGTTGAACATCCTTTCAGAGGTCTAGCTCACATCCTCTGCCCTTGCTTTATTTTTATTTTTTTGTACACTTTGTCAATTTCCTGGAAGTGCTTCCTCACTTAAGACATACTTCCTGCAGGGGAAGCGGGGGCTGGCTCCTGGGAGGAGAAGGAGGTGACTGCTTTCCTGACAGGCTCTAAAATCGTTCTGTTGGGCGTTTTAAAGACGTAGAAGGCGATGGATCACTGAACAATAGCAATACGTGGATGGGACAAATATAACTCATCAGCATCACCGAATCTAATGTTCATTTTTAGATTATCACTAGCACTAGGACATACATTTTAGCTCATTTTAATGTTTTCCACTAGTTCCACTCTTGTGTGTTACCAACTTAAAAGCCTGGTTCCATTACACATTTGGATGTGATATAGACTCCCGTAGAACCAAGCAGTCTATTCTAGAGCTTGTAGTCCTGTTTTAAAAGGCCAAGAGCAGATATCATTGTTTTCTACATCAGCCCTAGGCCTACACATTCCAGGCTAGCCAATTTCCTAATAATTTTTCACTTGTATTGACCCAATAATTAAGTGAATAGTTTGATTGGAAGAGTTGGTAAAACATAAAAATCTGCTTAGTAAATGAAGTGCAAAAGTCAGGGTTGAGAACTATTTACATGGGCCTCAGAGGTAAAACCCATATAAAAACAAAAGGTAACTCACACACCAAGCTGTAACTCAGGGCCAGGTGTTGAGCCACATGGTCTGAGAAGCAGTTTAGGGTGTGTTTTCTTTTTCTGGATGGGGAGCAATCGGAGATCCCCTTCTGCCGATGTGATACTGTAAACTCTCCCCATTCTCTACACCTTTTGGCACTCACTTAAACCCCAAACATCAGCTTCCCCACCCCAACACACACACGCACAAACTGAGTGTAGACCCTTATCTAAAGACCATCGCTGTGAGGGCTAGTCTGGGGAGCAACCCCCACACTGCACCACCCTATCAGACGCATGAAAGGGGGGGCTTATGAGTAATTGGGTTTATGGGGGGCGAGGGGGAGAGGGTGTACTATTTAAATTCCTCCTTTGTTCCTAACTCCCCATCCTCCCATTTCCCATCCCCCGTTCCTTCTCTCTCCTAGTGAAGCCTCTGTTCCCAGCCTTGTGAGGAGAGAACACAAACAGGCAGGCGGTTAGGGAAGAGATGGGGGAGGGAGGAGTGGAGGAGGGAAAGAGAAGGAGGGGATTGGGCTGACGGCACTTGGGCTGCTACTTCCCGTCTGCCTGGAGAATGTGGCCTTTGTTGCCCCGGTGTTTCTACCCAGTTGTAGTCTCGGCGTTATTAAAACCTTGTCAGAAGACTGGTCTGGAAAGAACATCACAACGTCCTGGTCATTCATTCACCTTTTCTCCTTGTAGAATTATTAGATGAAGCATGAATTATGGCTCAACCACGGATTGGTTGCTCAATCAAAGAGCAGGCAGCCTGGGAGTACTACAGTTTTATATAAAAGGGAGTAAAAGCAGAAATGGGGACATTTCTACCACATGTTATACCAGGATCAGGACAGGAAACAGCCAGAGTTTAGGTGAATGAAGCTAATTGGATGAAATCATTTAATCATTTAATACTTTAGTCTTTCACATATGAGTTTCCTTCAGTTTTGGAAAGGTGAAAAACACTCTAGTATTGTCCTGATTGTACCTTTTGGGCAGTAGAAAACTAGTCTTGGGCAGGTAAGAATCAGCACTGTAGTGTCCTTCTCCAGTGATTACAGGACACTACCCACTGGATGCTGTGAGCAGGACATTTTTGGTTGATGTTCTTTTCTCAGTTCAGAAGTGACAATGAGGTGTTAAAAGTTCCAGCAGCACTGCTGTGTCTGATCCACTCCTACCACCACAAAACACTGCAAACCTGCCACTGCCATACCTGTGTCACTGTGTCACTTCAGTGCAGAGGATCACCCAACACACAGGGGGCTAACAACATACACAGACCAGCATATGGACTCACTTGTTCATTCATTCATTTTCTGTAACCACATTATTCTATTGTGAACCTACCTATAAGCAATGGGCATAATCGGGAACTAGTGCATCACAGGGCATCGCACTCATGCAGTCACTTCCAGTATGTTTTTTAGCAGTGTGGGATGACACTGGAGCACCTGGAGATAACCCACACAGACCTATACATTTGTCCTTCTGAGCCTACCTGGAATTACTGGGCATAAAGCGGGAACACAACCTGGAGGGGGCGCCAGTCCTTCGCAGGGTGATTATTTTTATCATTTATTACTTCCTTATTTTGTTCTTTTACTCATTGGAATGTTTTGTCAATCACTTGTAAAGCACTTTTTGATTGATTGATTGGTTGAAGGCAGTGTCTGAACCCACAAACACAGGACAATGGAGCTGTGTGACAGTAGCTCCTTTCACAAATGGACAATGTGTTACACTACCTAAAGTTCCAAAGTGCCACGCCAACATATGGACTACAGTATGTAATTGTACAACTACAAAGTGTGAGACACTGATTTAACGCAATTTTTTCATTCTTTAATTCATTCATTTGTTCACGTCTATAATAGCTTCATCCTGTTTCCTATAAAAAAATAATTCAGTAACACATTCCAGAAAATCTGGGATGGGGCAAATTAAAACTGAAAATTCAGAATATGCAGGTAAATTTCTAAGTATGTGGTTTTAGATTTAGATAGAGATCAGTCGTTTAATCACTGACCTTGACCTTGTATTCTGATATCCCAAATTTCCTCTCTATCAATAAAAAGGGCTACATCTGTCAAACGGACTGTCTCTCCACATTTATATATTTATAATAGTAATCCAATAACAGACCTATTTCAAATAACAGTAAAATTGAGTCATATCTTCTTTAAAATTGGGGATTTTGTTGAATTTAGGGGTGTAGTCACACTTGGCCTGGTATCATCCCGAAATGTATCGTCCCGGAGTACGACTGTCAAAGGTACATAGTCCCAAATTTTACAAAATATCTTAGAAAAACACTTCTAGCACCTCAGCGGTACATGAGAGTGAACCTTTTGCCTCTGTGTGATTACAGTGAGTATCACACTGACATCACATTCAAGAGCAAAATTACCACTTCATTTTTCTAATGCTAATGTGCTTGTCTTTTTTTGTCTTGTGACTTTTGCAGTACTTTAGGAGAGGACAAAGTTAACTAGGTAGGGAGAGGGTCAGAGGCTTAAGGGTAGAGATATACTTGTTGTTAATTACGTGTTCACACAGTCATCATGGTGCATTGGCTGAAAAAGTAAATGGTACACATACGCAAGTTGCTGTACATGCGTAAATGGTAGGGGCAGTGCAGGGGATCAACAGCATCACAATGATGGAAAGTTTTGAAGAAGTCTGTGTCAGCATTGACATATCTACATAGACACCGCACTGGCCACTTCTGCTTGTTGCTAAGATATGTCAACGCATCCGCCATATTGGTCCGGGCAAAACTCGTCTGTAAACCAAAACAAGTAAATGGGGGAACTGTGAACTAATAATAATCTGTCATTGGGAAAAATGAAACAGATCTGGAAAAAACATAATTACCAAATAAGATACTAGTAGTCAGTCTGCATTTTACTATATTTTTATAGCAATATAAAAAAAGGCATATATGCACATGTAGTACATATAGTATATTAGTAAATTAAATAGTAAATATGTGGCAAAATAATAGTATAACACCAAATTATGAACATACACACAGTCTATTTTTGCCTGGACCAATATATATATATATATATATATATATATATATATATATATTTTTTTTTTTTCTTTCATTCATTCATTAATTCATCTTCTTTTCCATTTCAGGGTCGCAGTTCTATATATATATATCATCATCATCATCATCATTTTCTTCTCCGCTTCTCCATTTCAGGGTCGCGGTGCTATATATATATATATATATATATATATATATATAATTTTTATGGCAAACATTTGACTGAATATTACATGGACTGAAATAATACTGACTCAATAATAAATGAGCATTTTTAGTGCAAAATAAAAATTTATGTCCCATTTGTAATTCAGTTTTAATCTATACATATGTATATGAATGTTTTGCCTTATAAACTTTATAATACTTCAATTTCACAGATCCACAACAGTATTTGGGGCTCTAAGCTCCTCTAGCTCACATGGCACCGGCCATGATGACATGTTCCAGAGTCGTCTATTACATTTTATACTTTTCTGTGGAGGTTATACAAGCTGTGGTTGCACTGAACTGAACATCTGTGTGCACAGTGAGTTAAAATTTGGTGAATTTTCTCATTAAAAGGGGCATCCACAAATTTTTATTCTAACTCAGTTTCCAAATCTTGAAAATTTGATCCTAGATAACTGTCAGACCACTGTTTCGTGGCTCGTGGTTTTTGTGGATGTTCTTGCGAAATAGATGCTGTGAGAACGCTGCTGTTTTCCATGTGCTGTTTCTCACGTGACCACGTGGAATGTGAGTCACGCGGGCTGCTCGCCTCTGCATAACAAATAGAACGGCAGCGCAGGGGGAAAAAGAGAGAGACAGATGGAAAGAAGCAGCAAAGGAAAGCCACAGCTCTTTACAGAAATGTGATCCTCTGCTCCATGTCATTATAGAGCCTGTGTTAATTAAACTAAACCTAGCTTCTTTTAAAAGACCTTAAAAGTCTATCTCTGTTTTTAGTGTCCCCTTCTTTTCAACTTATTTTAACAACCACCTTCAAGATACTTTCCCCTGGTCTAAACATGCTCGATACCAAAATAGGTTTTGTGCTTTTAATCTTGTGTTCTGTAATCTCATAGGAAAACATCTCTCAGTGTTACAGCAGCAGCATAAGAAGCAAATTCATATTAATTAAAATGAATCAAGCTCTGCTTATTCAACCTCAGCCAGAACATGTTTCAGTGTGAGGAGAGTTCAAAGTTGACTTAAAAAATTAGGAGTGCAGTTGCCACATAAATGCTGTATTTTCAAGTAAGACTGCAAACAATGTTAAATGTTATATAATTTATCATTAAAACTAAGGCTAGTATAATTTCAAAATTAAAAAAATATTCATCTGATGTGCTGTATTTATTTTCCTCATTTCATATTTGTAAACATTGTCTTTTGCTCTTCAGACAACCTTTGGCTTGATTCATTGAGTTATTTTAGTGGGGTAGGCCTACCCAGAATCATTGGGTACAAGGCTGGAATGCACCCTGGATGGAGCACCTGTCAATCTCATGCTTCACACGTATCCAGAACCCCACCCCCACCCCACCAAGTACAGTATCATAATGATTTTGCAGCTGTAATTGTAAGGTAAAACAAATACTACCTAGTGTTGCTTTACCACCTGGAAAATATTACTCAAAATTCAATATACACGTGAAGGCTGTGTTCTAAAGACATGAACAAGTGAGCTGAGATCATTTCTAAAAACATTACTCTTTCATAATATTTCCTGAGTTTATTTGCATTTAAAAAAGGACTAATTGATAAATTACCCAAAGACTGGGTTTAGCTCTGCTAGTAGTTTTTCAGGTGTAAATATAGACTAGGAGGTATAGGCAAGAATAGTGTTGTAGGCTGCTTTATAGACAATGGTGTCCAGAGAAGGATGGGCAGCTTAAGCAAAACTTAACAAATGTTTTCAGCAAAGCTCCCCAATGATTAGCATGCCTCTGTTCCAACCTTTTTCAATATAACTCTTCATATTGTACAGGTGGGCGTCACGGTGGCACAGCAGGTAATGCCATAGTCACACAGCTCCAGGGACCTGGAGGTTGTGGGTTCAAGTCCTGATCCAGGTGACTGTGAGGAGTTTGGTGTGCTCTTCCCATGTCGCCGTGGGTTTCCTCCCACGGTCCAAAAACACATGTTGGTAGGTGGATTGGCGACTCAAAGTGGTCCTGGGTGGAACTAGCATTATCTGTTACAGACAATGATTTAATGAAAAATAATTTTTATGTGCAATATAATCTACAATAAACTTGGTAAATATAAACATTGGGAAACTTTTATTGGAACTTATGTCTTCAATGGTCAGGACCCCATGGTTGAATCAGACACAGCAGCACTGCTGAGTTTTTATAGCCATCAGTGTCACTGCTGGACTGAGAATATTTTATCAACCAAAAAGTATCCAGCCAACAGCATCCTGTGGGCAGCGTCCTTTAGTTTTAAGAGGATAAGTGTGTCTAACAGAGTGGACATTGTTTAAAAGCTCAAGCAGCAATGCTGTGTCTGATCCATTCATACCCTGACACACACTGACACACCACCACCACCACCAAGTCATACCTACTCTGTGGTGGTCCTGACGAGCGAAGAGCAGGGTAAAATGGAGATGGAACAGTATGCAGAGAAACCGTTGGACTAAAGCCAGTAATTGCAGAACTAGAAATTGCTCTTGTGTGATCAGTGGAGCTGATATAATGGAAACAGTGAATGTAGATACAAGGTAGGTGTTAGTGATCCAGTTATAGAAATTTCAGGTTTCCATGTTCTTTATTTTCAAGCAATTGTGTCCAAAATTTTGACTGCATTTTCATGTGTATTTTTTAAAATCACTATTGATTTTTTATTGAAGAGTGTTGCTGTCACCACTTGTTCCAGAGCTATGATTGATTTGTATGCATGTGTATGTAGTAAATATGATATGCATGTTTCTTTGTATAAAAACGTGAACAACACATTCTTGCGTAGTGTTTTCTCTGTATTTTGCTGCATTTAATGTCTCTCATAATATAACTTTCCATCTTTCTCCATCTCACTCACACTGTCTCGCCCTCTGTCCTTTGAGTTATAGTTGCAGTGTTGATGCAGAAGAGACAATGAGAGAAAAATGAGATGAGAGAGAAAGGGAGAGAGAGACGATGGAAGGGAGTGAGAGACAGGGAGCGAGAAATAGAGGGGGGAAGGGGAAAGAGAAAACAGAATTAAAGAGAAAGAATGACAGGTAGGTTGAGAGAGAGGAATGAAAAGAGGGTTAATGATGGAAAGAGATACATGGAGAGGGTGAGAGAGAGAGAGAGAGAGAGATCTGATCAGAACACAGAGGCTGGTTGTAGAAAACAAAGGGCCTCCACCAACAATGCCAGGGAATGTCTGCATGGAAGGTGTGTGTATATATAGCTAGAGAGAAATAGAAAGGGGGAACAAATGAAAAAGAGTAGGAATCAGCAAGAAGGGAAGGTGGTGGGGGGGAGGGTGTTGCAGTCCCAAAACACAGTGGAGGCGGTGGATGGAGGGATAGAGGAAGGCTGGGGAAGGGAGAGAGAGAGATCAATAACTAATTTCAGTACCGAGCCTTAGCCGGACTGTTTTCCAATAAGCCCTGGACATAACGAGTTAGCTTGAATAGCTGTGCTCTCTATCTCTCTCTCTCTCTCTCATTCTCTCTGCCTCTGTTGTCTCTCTGGGCTGTGGTGCTAGCAATGGCTGGATCGATCGGATGGAAACACACACACACACAAGCCCAGGATCTTAAATGAGATGCCTGGCTAACCCAGTGCGCTTTAGGCCCTGTTGAGGTAAACGTAATACCAGAGTTGTGTATATTTGTGCTGAGCTGTATTACAGCTTGCTGTAATGGATTGCTTCTTAATAATAATATCATGATGAGTGCAGTGTGTTTGGTGGAGTGTGTCGAGAGAGAGTTGAGGCTTGTGAGTCGTATTTAGTCAAAAAGTTCAGCAGTTATTGAACATGTCTTGTGACACTGAAGGCTTTTTCACAGTTTTGTCTCTGAAGGTTTATAGTTTAGTGGTGCATCTCACACACCTTTTGGATTCTCCAAACAAACACGTATCTCCATTTTTGTAGATTTTTTAGTTTACTTCATCATTTCAACACAGCAGCTGTCCTTCACATTGTGTGAAAGTTTTATGATGAATGGACCAGTAGAAATGCTCTGAAATCTTTTCATTGATTTCCATAATTTCCATAATTGAAAGTTAAAGCATTTCCTTCTCCTATAAATGACTGTTTTGGAAATGTTTTATTTAGACAGTGACAATATTTATGCCAGAAAGAATTCTGCAATATGATTTCAGACATCCTTAAAATGGAGCGTATCATTTCATGATTCGTCTGCCTACCACATTCCCACCATTCCTTGTGCCTTCGTTAAAGGAACACCAGGTAGTATATTTACTATAAAATTACAGCTTCAAAATCACTGTGATTTCCACTGAGCTGTAACAGGGAGAATAGAGCCTCTGTCATTGCTACTCTGGGCTCAGCACTGCATTACTGAATTACACTCTGCAACTGCAGGAGCAAAAATACCAAATTTTCCATTATGGTTGCTGTTGTGCAAACCAGAGCAGGCACTGTATGTTAATATGAGTAGCTAACTATTGAGCTTTATTAATGCTTGACTTGAGAGTTTCTGAAAGAAAGTGTCAGCTGCAGAATGGATGAATGCTCCCATCAGTTAGTTTACTGTAAGAGACTTACAGTAACCAAGTAACCAAGTAACCAAGATTGCCACAGTAACCAAGTAACCAAGTACCACAGTAACCAAGATTGCCTTCATTATTATACTGGTTTCCATTTATGTCCTGGAGAAAACGTTGACCTGCCTCTCTCCATCCAATTGACTCTATATAATGTTGGATTAAGTGTGTTTATGTCACTGGTCATGAAAGGCTTATGTAAGTATCAAACATCTTATTAACAATGACCTACAGTAAAGATTAATTTATAAATACATTCGGGGGGATATCAACAAGAAAATCAAACCCAAAAAAAAAAACGAGCAAAGAGAAACTAGGCAAGCCTAGATTAGCCGGACCAACATTAGCCATATAGCCATTGTCAGAGAGGTTTTTCTGGCATTTCAAAAACAGTAAAGCCCAAAATACATACCCTCGTCATTAGAAGGTCTGGAGAAGCATTGGTGCTTCATATCAATGTCTTTGTCTAAAATAATAACAAACTATAAAATAGTTTATCTTGTCCGTTGCTGACAGTGTGTGTATAATCATAGAAAGCCTGTTATTTTCTGTTCATAAAAAGCTACAAAACTGAAGCACAGTGTTGAGATGGCATTAAAGCAACTCCTTTAGCACTTAAAGTTTTTGAAGCACCTAAGCACCTAAACATTTTATCAACCAAGTACTCTACACTTGATAAAGAAGCAGGGCATCACTGGGGACTAGATATTTATTACTGACCTATATTTCTATAAGGGTCTGACTGATAAAATGGTGCCGTCACTAATTCAAAGCCTCGTTTATTTTGAGAAACACCTCACTCTTGTGTGCTTTAATAATCCTCAGATTTTGTCCGTTTTCGTGTAAAGGTCAACAAAAGCTGTGCAGATGTAATTTACTCGTCAGAAAGTCAGTAACGGTGAGATGTGTCCATGTATTCGTGTCGTTATAGGGACAGACAAGATGACTTTCTGTTTGTTAAATATATAGTAGAAAACAAAAGGCTGGGTCACAGAAACATTCTCCAAACATAAAAAAGAAACTATGATAAATATTACCTCAACAACGTTCAGCACATTTCCAGTAAAACACTAAGCTGCACCACGGTGGATGGTGGACCTACAGCGCTGAAACAGCGTGAGCGTCTCCCAAATCAGCTCTCAACTCTCTGACCCCTTGAACACTTGAGTATGCATTTTTTAGGTCTCAAAAAGAGTACTTGTCCAGGGAAAAGAGGACCTTTGGTCACCGCCAAATTTAGTTCACAAACTGGAACGTGAAATATGGCTGAACTAACAGTTCATATTCTTGCGTGCAAGTTTCAACATTAGGTGTCAGTCAGACAGTCAATCAGTAAGGGCATATGACTGCTATGACTTCTAGGCCGGCCCAGCAAGCGGTCCGTCAAAAAAATAGATAAATAAATAATATAAAAAAAAAAAATAATGATGATAATAATAAAATTTAAATATTGCTGGCAGAAGAGTGGACTGGGCACTCCAGAGCACACACCTCAACGTCAGTGAATAGATCTGAGGAAGCCATTAAATGCAACCAGTTTAACACTGAACGGAACCATTTGAAAAACTCAAGCCAGAAGAAATATTTTGCTTCTAAACAATTGCTGTTTATAAGCTTTCATAGACCACTGTGTTATAAAGTGAACATAAAGTTACATAAATTTCTTTACAGACCTCAGAAGAGGTATTAATAGCTTGTTAAATCTATAATCTGACTAATTGGCTTTTCCCTTATGAGCTGCAATAGATGTTCTGAATGAGTTGAAATTATCTTAATTTTCTTAGTTATTCATTCATTAATTATTATTTGATTCATTTACAGTATTAAAAGGTCTATTATTGAATTTTTCATTGCATTGTTTATTTACTTCCAGGTTGGAGAATTAAGTTTAATGAGTCATGGCCAAGGACTCTTATTAGTTCATCTAGTGGTGTTCATGACTAAAGAAACCAAGATTTTCAGAGCATAGTTGTTGTCCCCTGTGCTATTCAAAACACATCTAAAAGACAACTAAATAAGGTAATGTTGGAAAAGTTTTTAAATGAGATGGATTTTTTTTGGTTTTGTTTTTTTTGTTTTTTGTTTTTTTTAGACTCCCCCTCCAGGGTGTGTTCCTGCCTTGCGCCCAGTAATTCCGGGTAGGCTCCAGACCCACTGCGTCCCTGAACTGGATAAGTGGTTACAGATAATGAATGAATGTTTTTTTTTTTATGTGGGTGTTATATATAATCCAAGGGAAAATACATTGGGAATAAATAAACATGACCATGATTATTTAGGCAGAAGTTCAGTGTGTGACATGCTTGAGATCTCTACCAAATTAAGAGGGCACACCACCCCATATTATTTGTGACTTAAGTGACATTAAAGCCACTATTGATACAAATATTCAATATTGTATAACACTAAATGGATCACCGTGCTCAGTGCTAAGTATGGACCAAAGGTGTATAAAACTCCCTAGAATTGGATGTGAAACAAAGAATGAAGCTCTGTCAAGTACGTTGGCCTGAGTTGGAGATGTGTCCTTGGTCCAGAATCAAACATCTCTTACCAGTACTTGACCTTACTAAAGTAATAGTGTTTGAATGGCATCAAATCCTAAAAGAAATATTCCAAAATCTTTTATAAATCCTTCACAGAAAAGTGAAGGTTGTTACTGCTACCACGAGGGACAAAATACATAATGATAGATTTGTTTTCTTCATATTCTAACCCTGTGTGATAATGTGTGAATGTAATATGTAAAGTGGTTATATTAACAGTAGATTGTTTATATTAACAGTTGTTTCTGCTAGTTTCATTCCGTACTCCTGTTATTTATAAACACACTGTTTGTACACTGTTCCCTCATTTGCAGAAACTTCCAGAACCTGTAGCAAAATGCTACTCCACCGTTCCACCAGCAGATGGTCCCAAATCAGCCAATACATGGTCTCTGACGCACAAACACACACACACATGCAAATAAACAAACAAACATTCATACCTAACCTAATCTTTAGGACCTAGAAGATCAGTTTTGGATTCTATTTAAGTAAAAGATGAGGTTATCATGCTTTTAAGTTTTATTCTTGTTGAAAACATATAGTCCTCAACATTTAGTCCTTACTACACCCTTCACCTCTTTATGAGGCATAGACACAATTTTCTTATTATTTTATACACTATTTTAAGTTATATTTATTTATTTGTTTGTTTATTTATTGTTTGTTTTGTTTTAAGGGCAGCTAACCAACAAACACAAACACACACTCACTCTGTGTGAGAACATTTTTGGTGTGTAGTTGTCAACAGATACCCCTAAAGAAAACAATCTCAGGGGCTGGGACAGCCTCAGAGACCTTATATGACATTTCTCTGAATTAAAATATCCTTACCACATTTATTTAGCCAAATAAAACTGTTAGGGCCCCCTTAAGCAGGAGGTCAGCATTAAGGGGTGTAAAAGGCATTTTGGCATTGATCTTAACACAGTGAATCACCTACATTAATAAAATTATTGATGCTATAAGTAGATATTTCTCATCCGATAACTAGTGATGGGCTGATTAATATTGAATATTGCAGAATTGCTAGTAACTCAACCAAGGCTCGTGGCCAGAGGGGTATAAGACCCCAGCACTGGGCTGTGAAGCAATATAACTCTGTTTGCTGGTGTGATTCAGAAGCTGTGGTGGTTCATATCAATGTCTTAGTTTACATGTGGTTTTTATTATGTGAGTGTGTTTTACTGAAAATATGGAGGGCAGAAATGAGAAAAGCAGCACACATTTTGTTCATATGAATACAACACAGACATCAGTGTTTTGTTCATTTTATTTAAAAAACAGATGATCTAACACCAGGGCGGAACAGTGGCGCAGCAGGTAGTGTCGCAGTCACACAGCTCCAGGGACCTGGAGGTTCTGGGTTTAATTCTCCGGGTGACTGTCTGTGAGGAATTTAGTGTGTTCTCCTAGTGTCAACGTGGGTTTCCTCCTGGTGCTCCGGTTTCCTCCCAAGGTCCAAAAACACTCGTTCATAGGATTGGTGGATTGGTGACTCAAAAGTGTCCGTAGTTGTGAATGTGTGAGTGTGTGTGTTGCCCTGTAAAGGACTGGCGCCCCCTCCAGGGTGTATTCCTGCCTTGCGCCCAATGATTCCAGGTAGGCTCAGGACCCACCGTGCCCCTAAACTGGATAAGCAGTTACAGATACTGAATGAATGAATGAATGATCTAACACCTAAGAAAAAAGACCAAGAAAATTTTGTTGATTTTAAGATTTACAATTACTTATTTATTCAATGTAACAGGTTAGAGTAAAGCTCATGAAGTTTAAGGTGGCTGTGCGCAGCTATATGTAGTTTTAAAAACTAACACCACAAAATGTCTCCCCACCATTTCCCTTTACAATATTTCAGTCAAAGACACACACTCACATGAAATAAAACAAAATCAGCAGTCAGCAATGTTGCTGAGTTCCAAGCTTGTGAACAGCAGAGAAACATAACCAATGCCCAGACGAGGCTCAGGCCAATGTGCATGGTGTCGTGCCCAACCCAGCCCCAGAAACACACACAAACTGAGCGCGTTCCTGTCTTATTTCCTATAAATTATTTACATGAAACTTTGTAAATTGCTCTATTAATGCTCTATTTAAAGCTCTGAGCTCTTTCCTGGGATATTGAACCTTAACACGGACAAAGCCACGGTTTGGACTGAAGAACCCACTCTTCTTTGGTTCCATGAACCAGTTTACATCGGTGGAATCAGCAATAAAACATTTGTTGATTCTGACTCTCTGATCATGTAGATACAGCTTTAGCTTTTGTTCCTTTGACCTGATATTGCTAACAACTAGGTTTGGGGCAAGAGTCATGTCACATGAAAAACAGGGTTCTTTCTATTCATTCATTATTTATTCCCCTTCATATCTTTTTACAGTAGGCTATTTTACCCTCTACTCCCCCCTCCCCCCTCCTCCCTCAGTCGCTCTCACTCTGCGGTTCTTGTTGGCTGCTGTACAGGCGATGGGGAGTTTGCCTGTGTGAAATATTAATAGGAAAATGGCTAATGCATTTTTAACCACCCAGCAGCCACCCAGGCTCTCAGCACACCTGCAGTGGAGTGATATCAGCCATAAACGCTGGCTATATAGAGTCAGGACACATGTTCACATCCTGCCCAGAGGGGTCGCTGCCCTAAGCCTAGTGGGTCAAATTAGACACATGTCCAGACCAATTGTCTGCAATTTAAGTAAAGTAAATTAAGCTTTCATGATTCAGTTCTGCCAAATTTCCCTTTAGAGCACAGTCTATTCAATCAGCCAAGTAATGTTTTAATTCTATTGTTTTCCTTTGTAGCACTACAGCTAAAAACAAGTAGATAATTAAGCATGCTTTATAAAATCATCCCTGAAATTCTAAAGACTGAGGCTCTGTAAAATCACAAATCAACAAACATGTATTGACTGTTCAACTATATTTAGAGTGAACTGAAAAATTATATGTGATTGTGGATGATTTCTTTTATTATTATTATTATTTTTCAAGCATGGTAGTTTATTTTTTGAAGGCTAAAAAACATTTATTAATTTTTATAGATTTATCTTAGATATTTCAATTATGGCATATCTTCCAAATCATTTTTCAGCACTGGTGTGTTTTCACCTACAGCACTTTTGAGCAGTTTAACACATATGTAGTACAACTCCTCATTTATATTTATGCTGCCTAAAAGGTTCTTGCATTGGCTGATGTATTTACTACACACTGAATGGTAGCAGACCATCTCTCCACTCCACAGTCTTTAAATGTACAGCCAAGAAACTGACCACAGGTGAAAGGCTACAGATGGGCTAACACAAATTGTGCATCGACAAAAGGGCTGTTTTATGGAAACCTTAAACACTTAAATCACTGGTTAATTTATGTTAAGACTTATTATACAGTAACTAAACTAAATTATTTAGCAAAGTCTATGAAACTAATGTATATTATGTAGCTATGAGGGTGAGGAACTGGTTTCCTGAAGGATGAAAGGGTTAAGAGACAGTCAAGTCACATAAACCATGGGTGAGCCTATATGCACGCACGCACACTCACACACACCACACACACTCACACACACACACACACAAACACACACACACACACACACACACACACAAAGATGATATTAGAGTGAACTCTCTGTGGACCCCTGCAGCTTTGCACCACAGTGTGTATAAAAATTAGGCAGACTGCTGAGTATTACTATAATACATGAAACCCACACACACACACACCTACACACACATTCTTCTAAGGACAGGACAGTGTTGTCCTCCCAGTAACCTTCTCTGTTTCTTTGTGCTCTCTCTCTCTCTCTCTCTCTCTCTCTCCCTCTCGTTTCTAGGTCAGGTTTGAGTGTGCGCCTCTCTCTGCTGTCTGCTTCAATCTGCCCAGCCAAAGCTGATCCCAACCTCAGACAATACAGAGAGAGAGAGAGCAAAAAAGAGAGAAGGAGAAACACACAAAGGAGAAGAAAGCTAGAAAAATCAAAAAAGAAAAGGCAGAAAGATGTAGAGACAGGAAGAGAAAAAGAAATGTATGAGGTAAAAAGGAGAGTGCTGAAAAGAGAGAGAGAAAGACAGTGAGAGAGAGAAATGGGTTAGGCAAGCATAGCATGGGCTGAGGGCGGAGTATAGGAAGCTAGTGGGATTGTGTAACACTGTCCTATTTCTTTCAGTAAACACACACGCAATACTCTAATACTCTCATATTTATGTAGTATATTTGATTACACTGAGAATAGGTATCAGCAGGATAAATGTATTATATCACCCAAATTACTCTGCAGTTACTACTCCATTATGTTACAGAACAAAAGAGGTTTTTATTTATATGTGTTTATATACAATTTACACTGAATGTGGAGTCCTAGGGCTGAGAACACACACACACACATATGTGTGGAAATATACAAATGCCCCTAATGCTTTATGTACACTATATGTTTTAAGTTTGTGGAAACCTCTAATACTTCATACAAGAATTCAGCTACGTTATCATATGCTTGGATATGGATGTTGAATTTTTACTTGAATTGTGTAATCTTCACATAAAAACATGATATGTGGTGGCTTGCTCTAAAGCCTAAGGTCTCCATGCCTAATGCCAAATATCACATACAGTGGTCTGTAGCCCCCCAGCACAGCCCAGGGTCAGTGGAGTAGTGGAACTGTGTTCAATGGACGATGAAGCAACAGTCAATACTATATGGATGAGATGAAGTGGTGATTGTGAATCAGCACTAATCATTCAATATCAGTATAGAGCAGCATTACTGAAGGTATTTAAAAAATATGTGGAAGGGTCTGACAATGGTTATGAGAATGCAGTAATAAATATAAAATCACTGGTGTGTGCATTAATGTTTGCAAATACTGTAAATCCTACTGATTTATTATTATTATTATTATTTGTCCAGGTAGGTAGTCATGTGTAATAATAACATATGTTTGTTTGTAACATTTGTGTATTATTCACAGAGTACCTGAAAATATGCCAAATAAAAAATGCCAAATATCCCATTGTGGAGATACTAGCAATCTAGACAGTTGGTACATTGCATTGTACAAATTAATCAAGAAACTAACTTGACACTGTTATATAACATTGAAGAGTTTTAATTTTCTAGTCATACCATCAGTAGCCAATGAGGGGGACATAAATATATATTAATTCATTCATTCATTCATTATCTGTAACCACTTATCTAGTTCGGGGTCGCGGTGGGTCCGGAGCCTACCTGGAATCATTGGGTGCAAGTTGGGAATACACCCTGGAGGGGGCGCCAGTCCTTCACAGGTTAAAACACAAATTCATTCACACTTATGGACACTTTTGAGTCACCAATCCACATACCAACGTGTTTTTGGACCGTGGGAGGAAACCAGAGCACCAGGAGAAAACCCACGTTGACACTAGGAGAACACACCAAACTTCTCACAGACAGTCACCCGGATATATATATATATATATATATATATATATATATATCAGAATGTCAAGACCTTGTGTCATTATTTACGAACCGCTAATCCAGTTCAAGGTCGCAGCGGGTCCACACCCTGGAGGGGGCGCCAGTCCTTCGCAGGGTGACACATAATCACACATTCACTCCCACCTATGGACACTTATGAGTCACCAATCCACCTGTGTTTTTGCGAACACACCAAACCCCTAAAAGACAGTCACCAGGAGTGGGGATCCGGACCCACCGTGACCCTAAACTGGGTAACCAGTTACAGATATTGAATGAATAAATGTTTGTTATGACTATCACATTCAAAATTCATTAATAATTTAAAAACACAGCATAATTTGGTCAGTGAAAACATAGCAAATATTTTCTTTGTACATTCATTAATGAAATAAATGTACAAGAGAATAGTAAATCACATATTCTGTCACTTAATAAATCCCAGTGGTTCTGGGAATGAGGTTTGTTTGTATCATGCCTATTCCTAAACCTAATTTAGACTATTTTGTTGGTTTTAAATTAGTAGGTTTTCTTATTTTTTCTCTGGTGTCTTCTGAAAAGGTATTAAAACAAACACAACTGCACATAACTCTTGCTCTCTGTATGCAAGAGGCTCTTACATTGTAGGGGAGAAAAAAAAACCCACACCAAACTCCCAGCTCTTCAAAGGCAGAGCTAATCTTGCTTGCGCTTACAGCCGATGCTAATTCAGTCATTGGGAATTCACAGCCACACTGCGCAATGCTGCTTCAATGGATCACATGAAGAGCTTTGGTGTAAGCCTGTGCTGCAGAAATGCTACACTGCTTTACACTGGAGTATCTTCCAACCTCCACAACCATGGACCAATTTTAATATAATTGTCAATTTATAGGATCTTGGACTACACAAAAAAATTATATTTAAAGCTATTTGCCTAGAATTAAAATAATAACAGTAGAACACATACCAACAATGATAACCTAATATGTTATATATTACCTAATGCATACAATATTTTTAACAAGTACACCCTCAGTCTGGACCTTAACAAAGAGCAGCTTTGCACAGAATCATTCAGGAAATATTACAGTTGTAAAACCTAACTTCAGTAAGGTAGCATGTAAAAAAAAAGACACATAAATCAATATATGGATTACATAATGAGTTTGAATGGTTTGTTTGTTTTTTGTTGTTGTTGTTGTTATGGGGTGGTAGACAAAGTACATAAATCCTGTACTTGAGTACAAGTATATCCTAGTTAAACAAATCAGCAAACTGACCCTTCGCTGATGAGACCGTCTCCATGGTTACAGTAGCTATGCCTGACAAGCTATTGACCATCATATGACAACTGTGCCATTGAAACCGCCATAGGTGACAAATCAGACTGTGAAAGTCTTTTGCTGCATATATATGTTGCATTAAAAAACTACCATTCCACGCCTCATTTGAGTCTAACGATGGCATGGGTTGCCACTGTAATAGTGATTTTACTGTGTTTTTATTAGTATTTTCCATCATGGCCCCACTGACAATACAATGTCCAGTTGCACTCTGAAGGTCTATTGCCTGTGAATATACATGGCTTCAAAGCTTTACATCAATATATTCTTTTTTTTTTTTTTTAGATAGCAATTTTTATAGCATTACATAGCTAACTGTTACCTTAGCCATATACCTCAGAACAGATGTGCTTGTTCCCCGAGAGAATGGTTTTATTGCTAAAATGATGCTATTTTATAGCTCAGGAGCCTCAAAGTACACACACTTTGTTGCTCTATTTTACCCCATTTATACCTTTTAAGAGAATGGTGATTTTCCTAAAATTCCTTTTGAAAAATGGCATTAGGCAAAAAGCAGAAAGACACTTCAAGTCCATATATATATATATATAAATTCAAACCTGAAAAGGCTCTTAGTTTTGTTCATTCCGTTGCAGATATACATTAGAACTGTTATGTTGTCAAATCTGAGCACAGTGTATGACTTTACTGAAATCCCCTCTAAAATCTTGTTCAAGAGAAAATCCCTGTAAGGATAAAAATACCTGCTCATCCACACAATCATTGAACAATGCCAAATAAGAACCCGCTTTTGTTCCATAAAGCACCATGTTAGTTAAAGAGATGTGAGTATAAAAACCTTTTAAAGGTTTAAAAGGCCTTCACTTGATTTAAAGGTTCATTGCCAATTTAATATTTATTAGCAAAAGTGATCTTTCTATGGCATTGCTCAGAAAAACCTGTGTAGCACCTTTGTTTTTAAGAGTGCTACATATCTCTGAAATTAGAGGTATTAATAGATAGTTTGTAAGCCTATGCTGCTGTCTCCTGTGAGGGCATTATACTACATATTGGAATGTTTATGTGAAGAGTGGATGGCATTCAGCAAAAAAATAAAATAAGTTCGGGAGATGGATAATTTTGCCTCTTTGACACTTGACATTGGATATTGTGATCCTAAACATAATGTGCAATAGTTCCTCTCATTTTATTTTCCCAACAAGAGATTTATTTACACTCTCAAGAAAACAAGCAAATTTGCTTTTTCTGCATTTTTTTAAAAGAAGGTTATTCAAGGGTTCTACTTAGAATCATACGTTCTGTGTACAACCAGCTGCATGGTAAAATGGTTCTTCAAATTAATGGAGAATGTGGTGTATATGGTTCTATACAACCCAGAAACATCTCCTGTGGAACAAGTCAGACTTCATAACAATAGTAGAAATCTTTTTTGGTTGTATACAGAACCATTTTCAAAAAGGTGCTACATGACGAACACATTCTTCATCAATCGATGATTAACTAAAGAACCTTATAAGAACCCTCTTTTTTGAGTGTACACATTATTCTCGTTAACTATCATATTGTGTGTGTACAAAGCAGATTTAAGAGCCTGCTGTTGTTAGATCTCGCTGATGTTAGAATTTAGACCCAGCTGTAGAGCTATCCAAATCTCTCTCAATGGAATAACCAAGCCATTTGTTATTGTCCACTACATTTATGTTCTGAGGCATGAGAAGATAAAGCATAAATTGTGCATGAGGTATTTATGCTTTTCTACATATGCTGCAAAACGAATATATTCTAAACATTTGCATCATTAGAGGATTAGAACAGGGCAGCTGCCTGATGCAACAGACATAGGCACTTAAAACTCTTATACAAGCACAGACACACACAAATTTTTATTCTTGGAGGATATTCTAACTTTTAGCATCATCTAAAAAAAAGATCTTATTGCTCCTTATTTTGTTTTATCCCTTCCTTCTTCTAAGTTCCTAAATCCCCTCTTTTATGTTATTTATTCAGCATCTCTCCTTTCAAACTACAGGTGCTTCTTCACGCTCCAGCATGATGTAATTCAATTGTAATGGCAAACATCAAACGGCCGTGCAGTCGTCATGTTTCAGAAACACACACTTCAAAGCCTTTGGCATCTCTTTGCATCAGAGTGCGCAAGCGTGAGGCTAAAAAGTTGGCCCTGAGCATCAGTCTGGGGAAAGATAGCATTCATTTTTAAAAGAATAAAGTACTGATGGTGAACCACTTGTGTTTGTCTTTAGCCTTTAGACTCTTTGTTGTTTGGCATCGTGGAACGGCATGACCTTTCCGCACACTAAAGGGGAATGATATCCCACACCCCCCATACACACACACAGAAATTAAACCAAACGGAGGTATCAACACTTGTGATCAAATTAATTAATAATAAAAAATGAAATAGCAAATACAACTAGTCTATCTTTAATCCAATACTCTTTTATACAGTAAAATTAAATTATGTTAATGCATGTTGTCAAACACTTACACATATTATTGCTTAACCATCCAATGCCCCAACTTATGAGTCAATGTTTCTGAGTCCCAAACTAACTCCTGTTCTTGAAACTTACTTTTATAAAGCTTTACCTGACATGTGCAGCAGGTGGTGCTATACACAATTAACATTAGGCTTCAAACGTTATCAAGTTATTATATCAAGTTTTACAATGTAGCAATTGAAAAAATGATGAAACATATCATGGGTTTTATGAAAACAAAACAGAAGAAATAATAAATCTGTGAGAACATCTCTTTTTGAGCTTGTTATTATTTATGGTGTTCCTGATCATTGAAGAGTAGGGTGAAATAGGGATAAGAAAGTATGCAGAGAAACAGGTGGAAAAGTATAATGTGGCCCTGTATGGACAGTGGAGCTGATAAAATGAGTGCTGATATAAGGTAGGTTTTCCTAATACAGTAATTGTTTAGTGTAATAATATATTGATGTAGTAAATACTATTTTTAGAATAGTCACTGTGTAAAAATTCTGACAGTTTTAATGTAAACGATAATGCTAATATTATGAACATGTATTAGCATGTATGCTAAAAGCTGAAGTACATGTTTCTGCTCAGATATATCTTTTTTTTTTTTTTTTTTTTAATATAATTTACTGTATACTACCAATGACCGCTTTCAAACATTTACCGCAACCCTGAACTTCACACGACCTTGTAATCAAAAAGACAATTTTTAAATAATTCAGAAGATTTCCAAAACATTTGCTAGTTCTCCAGTCTGTCTGGGTGCTGGAAACCTGTCTAATGTGTTTATGACAATTACAGTCATATATGTTCCCTTTAACCAGAGAGGCTGTATGCTTAAATCAGTTTTATTCAGACATTAAATCAATTTATCCATGTTGTGTCTTGGTCAGGAGACTGACAACACTACAGTAGTGACACAGTCCAATCATCTTTCACTTTCTTTCGTTATTGAGGCAAATCAAGAAATTGTCAGTTCTTCCCTTTTTCTCTTCTCTGTGTTTACTTATGGGCACCAGAGAGCACCCTGTCCTCCTATTGGTCGTTGTTAAGGAAAATTTCGTAGGATATTTCAAACTAAGCAAAGATATCCAAAAATTCTAACATGCTAGACTTTTTTGTCGAGTTGTCGTGGGATGTCCCAGACACCACACTGCTGTTTTTAATTATGTCACACTACACAACCGTTACTTATATTCTATTTCAACATGGGAAATTTGTCGGATATGTCAAAATCAGTCTAAATTCGTGTAGTGTGATCGCGGCATAACTATTATTTTTGGATCCCAGAACTAATCCAGGGTTTGGGTGGCTTTAAACTTCTCTATACTTCTTTATACTTTATACTTCTAGTCAATGCTTTGCATTGGGCCTGGTCGCCTTGACACCTTGGTCTAGTCTTGTTTTTAATTCTCTATATTCTGTTAAAACAACGTTGATAATTCTGGGGAAGTGCTGTTTTCTCAGGTGTGTTTACATTCAGAAGCTCTACTTTTAAGGTGAAATGGTATGCTTGCAGAATAAAAAGGGCTGTTTTTTTTTTTTTTGTAAAAGTGGCTTAAGTTTAACTGTTTTTTATTCACCATTTGAATTACTACACAGTCTCATTTGTATAGTTTTGTAGCACTTTCAGTGTGTGTTTACTTTCATGAAGTTAGCAGTCTCACGAATTTGGAGTAAGTTCCATCTTAAGTAATCTGAAAAAGCAAAAATAAGTCAATATTACCCAAAATATGTACAACCCCAATTCCAATGAAGTTGGGATGTTTTGTAAAACATAAATTAAAACAGAATACGATGATTTGCAAATCCTTTCATCCTATATTCAATTTAATACACTATAAAGTCAAGATATTTAAGGTTTAAACTGACAAACTTTATTGTTTTTTTTTTGCAAATATTCACTCATTTTGAATTTGTGGCCTGCAACACGTTCCAAAAGAGTTGGGACAGGGGCAAGAAAAAGCTGGCAAAGTTGAGGAATGCTCAAGAAGCACCTGTTTGGAACATTCCACAGGTGAACAGGTTTACTGGAAAGTCGTTCACAACCAAGGATGGGGCGAGGTTAAGCATTTTGTGAACAACTGAGTGAGCACATTGTCCAAGAGTTTAAGAACAACGTTTCTCAACATACAATTGAAAGGAATTTAGGGATTTCATCAACTACAGTCCATAATATCATCAAAAGATTCAGAGAATCTGGAGAAATCGCTGCAAGTAAGCGGCAAGGCCGAAAAACCAACATTGAATGCCCATGACCTTCAATCCCTCAGGTGGCACTGCATTAAAAATCAACATCATTCTGTAACGGATATTACCACATGGGCTCAGGAACACTTCAGAAAACCACTGTCAGTGAACACAGTTAAAACTCTACCATGCAAAGCGAAAGCCATATATCAACAACACCCAGAAATGCCGCCGGCTTCTCTGTACCCGAGTTCATCTGAGATGGACTGACGCAAAGTGGAAAAATGTCCTGTGGTCTGATGAGAGTCTACATTTGATGTTGTTTTTGGAAATCATGGACGTCGTGACCTCCGGGCCATAGAGGAAAAGGACTGTCCGGATTGTTATCAGCGCAAAGTTCAAAACCAGCATCTCTGATGGTATGGGGGTGTGTTAGTGCCCATTGGGGTAACTTGCATATCTGTATTAATGCTAAAAGGTACATCCAGGTTTTGGAGCAACATATGCTGCCATCCAAGCAAAGTATTGTTCAGGGACGTCCCTGCTTATTTCAGCAAGACAATGCCAGGCCACATTCTGCACGTGTTACAACAGAATTCCAGCTACAAAGCTTCAAAAATTAGTGTCCTCAGTTCCCAAATGCTTATTGAGTGTTGTTAAAAGAAAAGGTGATGTAACACAGTGGTAAACATGCCCTTGTCCCAACTCTTCTGGAACGTGTTGCAGGCCTCAAATTCAAAATGAGTGAATATTTGCAAAAGGCATAAGGCAATATCCTCAGCATTCTTTTTCATGATTTTCTATGTTTGGAGTGAAAAAAGCCTAGCATATTGAACCAAGACCCTTTGATTTTTTTTACCCATTTATTAACACTAGGGCCTCGTAAACACCACAGATCAGTTTCCAGCACGCAAGCAGACTGGAAATCTAGCAAACGGTTGAGGAAACAACTTCTAAATATTATAAAAAGGGTTATTTGATTAAAATATTATACGTTACCTTTAACTACAATATAAATTGAGTAAATTAGATTTTTTATTTCCCTTAGCATTCATTATGATTTTGTTGTTTTTTATTAATATCTCTTTACTCTTATATTGATATCTAGTTTACCAGCCTGCATTACTATTTTAAAAGTGTGCATGAACACACATAAATATTAAATGCTTGGTATGCTGTTTTATTGTATTACAAAGAGTTAGTATATATTACATTTTTAATAGTGGTATCTGATTAATTCATGTACATTCTATGATGGCCAGTTTAACAGAGAGAATGTCCAAATGGCCTCTACTCACATGGACTGTACAATAAGTTGTAAATGACAGTTTTGTAGAATTTGGAACCATGCTAACATTGGCTTTATTATCCTAAATCGCATATATTAACATCAGTACATAAATTACATCATTATTTCACAAATAAATATCAGATGAAATTGACTGTAGCTTAATGCTAATGTCCAATGTCTAGTCCAATGGACCAAAAATGTTACGACAATGTATACAATAAAATGAATACATATTAAAACATTTAACTAATTACTCAGTGAACCAAAACAGACCATATGTAAAACCTTAATGTGAAAACTCTGAATTCTTTACAACTGATTACAGTCATATATGACATGACATATGTGCAGATGTAGTAGTGGCACATGTATCCAAATCATATGATTTACAAGACTAACTTAATATCAGTTCCAACCTCTGGCCACTGAGTGGCATCGCGTTGAGGGCAGTTAGAGGCTATGTACATCCACAGAAAATAGGTTCTAGTTACAGAAAGGAATAAAACAGACTTGCACCACAACACTTGGCCTAGAGAAGCGCTCTACAGTGCAACAGTGCCATCCAGTGCCTCGGAATGAAAATGCATAGACGGACATTCCCTCCTCATTGTTTTTTTTCTTTTATATCTCACAGTTGTTGGTAACATTTTGTATTAGTTTATGGTTCAGTATAAAAGTCTGTAAGTCGGTTAAACTAGTTAGACCATGTACACAAAACAGTAATCTGAGCAGTTCAATGATGGACCAGCAGTGGCCTATTGTCAGACTAACTTTTTAAGCCAGTGGACCGAATAAACTTGCTGCCTGGGACACTAGGTCTGGTTTTGATCAGTCTCTTTAGGTTCTGCTGTCTTGATCGTAAAAAATTAATTAAATAAATAAATAAAGAAAAAAAAATTGGTCAATTGTGTCCACACACTGCATGCAGTGTATAGTATATGGCTAGAGCGGATATAGGAAGTTTACTTTTTGTGTGGTGATCTGTATGGCTTTATTAAGGGATTTTCCCAGAAGAACTCATTAGGACCGCACATCTGCCTTGTTGAAAAGCACAATATTGTTAAACTTTCCTATCATAAAAATAGCTTGCTTGGTCCTCACAAAGAGGTAAATAGACACACACACACACACACACACTCACACTCACACATACAGTGCTCTTTGTAGTCAGATAATACAGTAAAACAAACCAAACAATGCAGTGTATTATGGCTATCCACTACAGTACATTTTCACACTACTCACTGCGGTACATTATGTGATTGTTTGAGAGCCCTGAAAATTATACATGTTTTCAGACCTAGCTACAAAAAGGCAGAACCCCAAAGTAGTGCACAATGTAGGGAATATGGCACTGTTTTGGACACAGTAGGGCCAGTAATCTTTTGGTATGTTCTACTAATTTATATGTGCTACTTTACAGCTCTTTGCCTGTTCAGAGCCACAATTGGTAATGTTTTCTTGGGTTTTTCATGTTAATTCTGTTCTCAGGAGCATTACACAATCTGACTTTACGGTTATTATTTGCTTCATTGTTCCAAAACTATTTATGGTCAATTAAATATAAAAAATATATATAAATAAATAAATAAATAATAATAATAAAACAATGTCGCTCCAGGTGACTGTCTGTGAGGAGTTGGTGTGTTCTCCCTGTGTCCGCGTGGGTTTCCTCTGGGTGCTCCGGTTTCCTCCAACAGTCCAAAAACACACGTTGGTAGGTGGATTGGCGACTCAAAAATGTCCGTAGGTGTGAGTGTGTGAGTGAATGTGTGAGTGTGTGGTTGCCCTGTGTATGTTGTCCAGGGTGTATTCCCGCCTTGCGCTCAATAATGCGACCCTGAACTGGATAAGCGCTTACAGATAATGAATGAATGAATAAAACAACGTCTCATTACCATAATTACCATCTCTTTTTCCTCATACAGGGATTTGGGTTATACACATACACATGCTTAAACACTGAACAATAACTGGATTAGGAACACCTACACTGTCCACTCTGTTAGACACACCTACATAGTTGATGCACCCTGTAGGTGTAAAGTCAGAAACAGTAGCTCATCTATTGCTGCACAGTTTGTGTTGGTTATGCTCTAGCCCTACATCAGTGGACACAGGACACTGCTGGCTGGATGTTTTGGCTTGTTGGATTATTCTCAATCCAGCAGTGACACTGAAGTGTTTTATAAACTATAGGAGCCTTGCTGTACCTGATCCACTTGCACCAGAACATCACACTAAAACATCACCACCATGTCAGTGTCACTGAAGCACTGAGAATGATCCACAACCCAAATCTTTCCTACTCTGTGGGGGTCCTGACCATTGAAGAGCAGGGAGAAATGGGGAAAGTATTAGAAAGAGGTGGACTGCAGTCTGTATTGATAGAGCTACAGAGTACTCCTGTGTGGTCAGTGGAGTTGAAAAAATGGACAATGAATGGTAACACAAGGTAGGTGTTCCTTATCCAGTATTGGGCTCAGTAATGGTTCTTCTGTGGGATGTTATTTTTTAGCCTTTCGGAATATTCTACCTACTGCTTAATTTAGACAGCTGTAACATTACCTATAAATGTACATTATGGTAGCACATTGTGACAAAGTAGCTTAAACAAATTAAATTTATCAGTGTATATGTACATGCACAGGACTGTATTTCAGCATCTGCCTAAAATCTCAGTATCTGTGTATCTATATTTACTGTACAAATGCACCAGCTGACCCGGAGAGGTGACAACCAGCTGTCTAACCTATATCAAGACCGAGGTGAAACTGTTGCTATGACGACAAGCCAAACAACTTGGGGACAACGTGTGGAAAGGCAGTTTCATAGATTGTGTGTGTGCGTGTGCCAGATATATATAACATTTTTGGAACTAAACGAGTCTGCTAATACTGGAAGCTGGTCCCCTCAACATAAGTCATTAATGTATACAGTAAAGACAGGTTAGGGTTAGAGTTAGTTTATACTTATGGATACGGGTAAGCCTCTAAAAATGAATCAAAGACAATGTATTGTGCCCAGAAGGCATTAAAACAAACATATGTAATCTACATTTAAACTGACTGTAAATAATGTGTAAACTGTGAATAGCCAAGGTCAAATACTGGATATCATTTTTTTCTTTATTCATTATAGCAGCATAGTGATGCCTTCAGTGCTAAGTTGAATTCTGATTTCACAAAGATTGCTTTTGCCATTGATAATATACCCTGGGGCTGGACGATAATTCAGTATATATATGTTTCAATTACTATGATATGATTTTCAAACACATTTTCAGTATTTCAGTATACGTTGTTTACTGCTTCTGTTACTGACTGTTGTTCGTTATAGGGAGCTGCCCTCAGTTCATGGCACTCATATTTTATGTTAGTTTAAAAATATTGACAAAGCCAAGGGTTTATGGAAATATTTTTGTGGCTTTTATAGGTTTCATATTGTTATCAGAATTATATTTTATAAACCAAAATAAAGAAATATATCCTGATATAAATTTTGGCCCTATTTCAAGCCCTAATCTACTCTCCGTATTTACATTTACATGAGATAATAAGTTTAAAAACAATTTTACCCTTACACCAAAAGCAGCTGATCACTCAACTGATGTTTGTTTGAGAAGTCTGATACTTAAAGGAGAGTTGCAATTTCAAAGTTTCTACTGAAAATCTATCTGCCCCTCAGATGAAGTTGTACCCAGTGTTAAAATAATAGACAGCTAATACACATTGTTGTTTCACAGAGACATAGGTCACAAAGGTAATTCCATTTTGTTTATTGTATGTAGATGTTGAATATGAAAATCAGCAAACTTTTAAAAACAGAATGTATTTGCAGTGTAGTTGAATAACTAATCTTGGTATTCTTTGGCTGAGGACCATCTTGGGTATTGCTTTTCCTCATCATTGTGATCATATATAAATTCCTCTGCATATCTGTATGTGAATACTAGTGGTCTGAGCTCTACGGACAATGCAACCAATCCAGAGAGGAAATGTAATGAAGTAAATGTAGAATAAGCAGGGCTGGAGAGCAAGGAGGATGAAAAAAGGTTGATAGAGAGTTAAGCAGTGTCAGAGAGAGAGAGAAAGAGAGAGGGGGGGGGGGGATGACAGAGTACAAGAGGTGAAGAGAAGGTGGAGGATTCTCTGACGTTGCTGACTCAGGCCTATTACGGAAAAGTGTTGATTTCCACTCCATTTCTCTGGCTGTTTTGTAATTCTAATGAGACTGGCAGGGGTTTCAGAGGGATGGAGGAGAGAGAGGGAGAGAGAGAGAGAGAGAGAGAGAGAGAGTGAGAGAGAGAACAGATCAGATTAAATATCGACTGACTTCAGGCTGTCCAGTGCAGACTAGCAGCAGTGCACAGACTCATCATCAGTGAGCTGTGCCAGCATTGGTAAAAGGAAAGACAGAGCCAGGGGGAGGAGGAAGAAAGGGATGGAGGGTGTGTGTGTGTGTGTGTGTGTGGTAGAGAATGCACAGAAGAAAACAAAAGAGAGGCACAAAATGTAACACAAAAGCTTACGTTAGCTTTCTGTGGCGAAGGTTGCAAAGTACTTAAAACATTCACTGCAACTTAATATTTACAGGAAGCATTTTGAATTTATTGTCCACAACAGGTTTCAAAAAAGATGGGATGGGTAACAAAAGGCTGAAAGTGGTGTACTGCTGCAAAAACAATCTAATGAGGTTAATTGGCCCCAGGTCAGTCACATGATTGGGTTTAAAAGAGCATCCCAGAGAGGCTAAGTCTTTCAGAAATAAGTATTGGCAGGGTTTCACCACTCTGTGAAAGCTTGTGCAGACAAATAGTGCAACAATTCAAAAATAATCTTTCTCAACTTTAAATAGTGAAGAACTTAGGGATAACATGATCTACAATATATTATTTTATATATTGCACTGCATTAAACACAGACATGATTCTATAGAACCAAAATCACATTCACGAAAGCAAGCTAAACCTCTATCCTACAAATAAGAAACAATATATAAACAGGGTCCACTGCTTCTTTCTCTGGGCCGGAGCTTATTTAAGTTAAATTTAAGTAATTGAATTGTTACAGGCACACAGTTCTAAAGTCAGCATCTGTAATTATATGGAGGTGCATTAATGCTCATGGCATGTGTGACTTGCACATCTGTGAAGGCACTGTTAATGCTGAATAATATATACAGCTTCTTTTGCTACATGATGCCATTCAGACAATGTTTTTGCTGGACCACCTACCAGGCCAGGCCTAGAAAAGGTGTTTTCTCTTATTGACTGACTCCTAATGTTGAAATGTGCATGCACGAGTAGGAATGTTATTTCACATTCTACTGTTAGTTCATCCATATTTCACAGAGAGTACTTAATGTGGCGCAACTACAGTCTGTTGTTAGTTCAGCCATATTTCATTTGTCATTCTATGTTAGCGCTTTTCCACCAATGAAGTTTAGTAACTTAAGAAAGAGCTCAAAGCCTCAAACACGGTGTTATCGCCCAGTGGAGTTGGACAGGGTCATTTACAAAGTTTCATATAAATAAATAATAAGAAATAAGACAGGAACACGCTCTATTTGTGTGTTTCTGGGGCTGTGCTCGTTTTTTCATTTCTGCTTTTATTTTCTGTTTTCTGTACGACATAATCACATAATAAAAACCACATGTAGACACTGATATGAAGCACCAAAGCTTCTTCAGACCTTACAATGACAAGGGTATGTATTATGGGCTTTCCTGATTCTGAAATGCCTGAAACACCTCAGTGAGAGTGGCTATATGGCTAATGGCGGTCCGGTAAAACTAGGCTTGCAGTTTTCTTTTTTCTTGTTTTCCTAAGAAGGCCTTTTTTTATTTCAATAAGACAATGGCAACCCACATACTGCATGGATTACAGTAAAGAAGACTGGGTACTAAACTAATCCAGACCTGTCACACATTGAAAATAATTGGTGCATTATGAAAGAAAAAAACACTGTAATGAAGACCCTGAGCTGTTGAGCAGGTAAAATCTTAAAACAAGCAACAATAGGAAAACATTTAACTTTCAGCTACATCAGCTGTTCTCTTCAGGTTCAGAACACTTACAGAATGCGGTTTAAAGAAAAGGTGATGCAACTCAGAGTTAAACATGACCCTGTGCCAGCTTTTTTGGAACATGTTGCTGCATGAAATGATAAATGGGCAAAATGCTTCAACATTTAAAATGTCTTTATACTATCTTCAGTTAAATATATGGTTTAAATGATTTCCACATCACTGCATTTTGTTTTTATTTACATTTTGCAAAGCATCCTCACTTTGTGTGGAGATAGGGTTTGTATCATTTATCTAAGTAAAGATAAAATTGATAATTTATATCAATCAATCGTTTATAATGAGCAAGTTGCACAAACCAGAGCCTGCAGATAGAGAGAAAAATAAAAAAAAGAATTATTACACAGCAAATGAGTTATTAGAGTAAAAATGATATCCAGTTACAGTTTGATGTACAACATTTTTGAATGGGGGTTACATATACAGTACACGGTATACAAATGAATGCAATACACAAAAATATATTATTCTGTTATAAATGGATATATTTTAGCTACTGTTCACTCTGGTTTGTTTATGTTCAGAACCTTCATGTCTTTTAGGGTGGAATGATATGTTTGAGGAGAAAAACAACTTTTGTTTGTACATGACTGAAGTTGAACTTGTCTGTAAGTTTTTAATTCACTAACTGAATTACCACAGAAACTCATTTGTAAATCGAGTTGTTTAGTTTTGTAGCACTTTTGATAAGCCATCTCTTGAATTTGGAGATATTTCCACCTTAAATGATTACAAAGCGTTTATATATATATATATATATATATTTCAACATTTGGATTTCTCTCTGTAGTGTAAAAAACTCCAGATGCCATTTCTCTGCCATCAGGAAGGAGGGAGGGGGAGAGAGAGAGAAAGAGAGAGAAACTAGCATACTGAACTCTAGATAACTCTTTTTTACTCCATTACTGATAATGGGGCTTCCTAAACACATTGACAAAGACTGGGGAGCAAAAGCATTTTTGATTAAAACCGTGAACGTCACCTTATTTACACCCTAACATAGTGGCAGCAATTGTTACCTCGAGGTGAAGACAATTTTGTATATTATACTATCGATTAAGTTCATAAGTCCAGTGCCTACCCGGAATCAACCAAGCAAGGCGGACACACACACACCTTTGAGTCGCCAATCCACCTACCAACGTGTGTTATTGGACCGTGAGATGAATCCGGAGCACCCGGAGGAAACCCACGCGGACACGGGGAGAACACACCAAACTCCTCTCCGACAGACACCCGGAGCGGGACTCGAACCCACAACCTCCAGGTCCCTGGAGCTGTGTAACTGTGACACTAACCTGCTGTGCCCTATTGGTAACATTCTATACAGATAAAAACAAATCATAACTAGGCATCGAGGCAGCTAGGGAGCAGGGCAGAAGGGGTGAAAAGGGACGCGCCCACCCGAGGAAATGTCGTAGAGGAAAGAGCCTGTCGTGGAGGTCGATGTGGGTGCTGAGTTTGGGCATGGGTTAATTTTGGAGCTGAACGTTAGAGGAGATAAAGGTGGGTGTTTTTTTTAGAGTCAATGGTGTTGTTGTAGAATATTGATTTATTCACTGGAACCACGTCTTGCAAAAAGCGCAGCGAATTAAACTCCTCAGTCGGCGGTAAGTCAGTTTTAGAGCACGTGTAACTCTGGATCTGTAACCTTAACGTCAGAGTCCTAAATATAGCATCTTCCATTGAAAAGTATTTGTTGCCTGTGGTTGTTGTAGTTGTAGTATACAGGACATGTTTATCACCTAAAAGACAGCGGTGATAATTATGTATGCTAAGTCTTCTCAGTTCTTTAAAACTCCTTCCAGTTAAAAATCTATTTTTTAACTTGTTAACTTGTCCATGTGGTGTTTTTGGAAGACGTATCATGAGTGAAACAGACAGGCAATACAATGGCTGAGAATTTGCGCTTTGAAACTTTTTTGAAAGTGTAGTTCTAATTCAGAAATGGATTCACGCAGCCACGGTCTCATACGTCACAAACCCAAGGAAACCTTCCCATCAGATTGCAGAGTCGGGGGGTTCCAGGTAAGTTCAAACCTCAGGTGAACAATACGGGGGTAGGAGGAGATTTGTAGCTCTGTATGTACTGAATGAAGTTTAAGGGGTAGGGTTATGTCTAACATATTTGTAAAGTTTTGAGGATATTTTTATTGGAACTTATAGAAATATAACGTTGATGAACAAAGTTGAGTTTTTAGGCGTTTAGTCAGTGGCAGGAAGGGGTATTAAGTCACTGCTATGTACAGTAGCTTAGTAATTAAGACAAGTGCATCAATATATTACTTCATCTTTAAGGCTAAAATGCTGGACATTCACTCTTATGTATTTAGTAAACAGAGGCTGCAACAGTGGGAACAGACTGGGCTAAAGAATGAGCAGCAGAGTTTAAATGGCGCTGCATTCAACTCCTTGGACACAGATAGTTACGTCAATGTTCTGACAGATCAAAAAGGATATAATGCCCCATCACTTTTAGTATCTCTGGATTCACCAATAAAGGTGTCCTATTTCCCCCCCCCAATGTAACAGTACATTCATTTTAGTCTTAAGTTGTGATAGTAATTACATTCTGCTTGAATCATGTGCTGGCGTAAATGGTTTAGTTACTTTCTTATGTCACATTGCTCTTTAACCCTTGTCGTAGATGCCAAGTAAGGCGTTAAGTGACAGCATGTTTTTGATGTATGGTTACATGCTGCCTACTTGGGTTTCCCATGGAGCCTCCAACGTTCTGCTCTAAAAGAGCTCTGAAAGCAGGTGCTGAGTGTTGGAAATGAATGTATATATTTAGTGAATGTGTAAGGTAATTCGATGCCCTGGCAAGTGTGTTTTACTGCATTGTGCCGAGTGACTCCATGTGGGCTCCAGACCCACCACAACCCAGTTCCGGATTGGGAGATTACAGAAAATGAATAAGTACAGATAATGAATGTGTATATTTTGTTTTTGTTTAATGCAAAATATATCACAGTGAAATATAAACTGAAAAGACCTGTGTTACACTCGGAGGGAATGGGAGAAGTGTAAACAATGTCCGCTTTATGCAAGAAAAGTATATTTCATATGCTACATATTTTAATTCAACATCAGGTTGTATTGATATGAATAAATTCGTTTTATCCAACTCCATTTAAATTCTATTTATTCTACTCTAAAATATCAATATAATCCCCAATTTGCCAAGACAGAAAATTTCATGTGAACTGTTATGTTCACAACGTGTGCAAATATTTATAAAGACCCCTTTATAATAAGTAAGTTATTACATGTTCCTTTTAAAGTCCGGTCTAAAACCTTCTCAGAGGAGTAGAACTTGTTAATGAAGCTAAGTTTGTAATGAAAAACTTTGTTTTTATTACCTTTTTAATTTCAGAAGAAATGTTGGATGAGTGTCAATATGCTGTAATGTAGCTTTAATGTAGAAAAAATTCTTAGCAATGTGGTATGATTTTTTTTATTTTTATTTTTTAATAATTTTAAATGATATTTAAACCCAGGAGTCCAGAGAGGATGGAGGACCACCTGGTTGAAGATAAAGCCACTTTTTACTCTAAGGCGGAACATTACTGGAAAGCCGTCCCACCAACAGTGGATGGCATGCTTGGAGGTTACGGCAGCATTTCTAACATTGACATCAACGGTTCCAAGAAGTTCCTGCAGAAATTCCTCGGGGTGAGTTGTTTATATGCATGGTTGTTTTTTGGAATACACTGATCTAGCCTCGAGCGGCCCTGCTGTGTCTGATCCACTCAAATCAGTGCAACACACACTATTATATACAGCTTCCCTGTAATTTGCTACCCTTGGCTTACCACTGCAGAAACTGCACTACATAACTTTTGGAAGAGGATAGGAATACACTTCCTTGTGTTACATCATTGATTACAATTTCTTTAAGCTGTTCTTTTTTTTTTTTTTAACAAGTTAGATGTACCTCCTGTTCCCTTTTTCCAGGAGGGGAAGGGTAAGACCAGACCAGGTTGTGCTCTGGACTGCGGGGCAGGAATTGGCCGCATCACTAAGCGTCTGCTCCTGCCCCTCTTCCGCACCGTGGATTTGGTGGATGTGACCCAGGAGTTTCTTGACAAAGCCCGCTCCTACCTGGGCGAAGAAGGGAAAAGAGTGGAAAACTACTTTTGCTGTGGCCTGCAGGATTTCAACCCTCTGTCAGAACGTTATGATGTCATCTGGATCCAGTGGGTTATTGGTATGGCATGGACATTTTGTTACACTTTTAATTAGAAGTGCACCAGACGATAGCACTGTCATGATAGTCGTATTTAGTTCTTTTAAAGAGAACATTCAGACAATATTTTTGGAATATAAAATGTTTTAATAGCCTAAATACATTTTAAAAATATATTTTTTTATTCATATTGTATATTATTATACAAATCCATATAACAGAGAGACCAAAGAAAACCAGAGAACAGATCAGATTTTGTGGCTGTAATATTGGGGTCATACATTGTTATGGAAACAAGCAGTAAACACAATGGGCGATATTGAGGTCAGCAACTATTACTGAGTTAATGTTCATATATCGCACGATAAGCTGATAATGTAATAATTGTGACCGGAATTGGTTGATATATCTGATCCTGCGCCGGTCACATTTACACTTGTAAACCGCACGAGGGCGACGGAGGCACAAACACAGGCACAGAAGCCTGCAGTAACGGTTGCAGTTGTAATTGCTGCACTTCGAAAGGAGAGAAGCACAGGAGGTGGAGGAGACGTTGACGTAAAGGAGAGCAGCACAGTGTTGGTTTTGTATTGAAGGCTAATATTGGCGTTATTCACAAGCCTCTAATTTTAATAAGGTTAAGGTCCTACAAACCTTGAGTTTGTATTTTAATAAGACTATTATGTTTTTAAATTAACCCTTAACGTCTTTTGGTGAAATTTCAGCATGTTTGGATATAATCTTAAACAGTGGGGGAAAAGGAGCTCTAATATTAACCTGCACAACTGTGCACTTTAGAAAGTTAACCTTGATCATTGCCTTTTCCTCAGTCATCTTAACAGTAATGATAATAAATGGATTTGGTGCTGAATGAATGAGAACTAACTGCCCTTTCTCTCCAGGTCACTTAACCGATGACCACCTAGTAGAGTTCCTGAGACGTTGTCGTGGTGCTCTGCGACCTGATGGCCTTATTGTCATAAAGGATAACGTGGCGTGTGAGGGTGTAGTGCCTGATGAGGTGGACAGCAGTGTGTGTAGAGACCTCAAGGTACTGCATCGCATAGTGGCCCAAGCTGGACTCAGCCTTGTTCATGAAGAACAGCAGCAGAACTTTCCTGAAGAGATCTACCAGGTTCACATCTTGGCTATTAGATAGGAGCCCTGTAAGTAAGCAGAGTCAATGATTTATGAAGAAAAATACTGTATGAACCATGTTAAATCTGTGCAAGATTGTTCCTTGATGCCTGTGTCATTGATGTTTCCAGTGATGCTTGAGGATAGACAAAGCTATTGAGGCTTTTGAAGTTGAGTTTGTCTTTTTGTCATTGAAACTGCTGCGGAGGGATTTAAAGACAGTGTCAGTGCACAATAGTTGCTCCTATAAGCCTCAAAGAAATCTTAACATCTTTGGTATATGGTTTCTCACAAGAGGCTTCAGAGGCAAAATTCACATGAATATATGTTCTGTTTTGTGTAACGATTGAAATATGAGCTGATATTTAAGCCCGCCCAGATTTAGTCCCATCCTTGTACTTGAAATGGATTAAGTTGCCTGGGTGTATGTTTGTGCATAAGTTATTTAAAGACTCTTGTATGCATGTATGTTTACTATTGGTGTACTTGTATAAAATAAAGGACTTTGTAGAGAAATTTGAGCAGTTCCATTTGAAAAGGCCTGTATCATGAGGAAAAACAAAATATGTTTACTTTTTAAAGAATAAAATGTTTTTTGTAAACACCACCTTTAAAATGTGGCCCCCGGGGTAAATGAGAATATTAGGACATGTAGAATATTACTCCTTTAAGCCGATATCTGCTTAGAATTGCATTAGTCTGTATATACCTAAAAACACAAGTAAAATTGTGTTTTTAATACACTTGAGAGAGGAAAAAAATACAAGATTCAGCACAATTATTATCATAGTTTATTCATAGCTCATTTCAGTGCAATGTGTGCATATTTAAATATGATTCGCACTACTTGGCCTTTTGTCATGTTTGGGTGTGAAATAATACATGTTTGACATAAATGGAAAAACTACTAAAGGTTGATAGGTCTAAATATGAAACAGCTTGGTTTCAAATTATTCTAATAAAAAGCAAATCATAAAGGCTCACAGCTTGGCACCAGTTGGAATGAAGTATATTAAAATATATTACAGAATGCAGAATTGTTGGTCCTTATCTGTAATATTGTACATGTAGATATGCATGGTTAAGGTAAATGCAAATTGGGGGACATCTGATGGCTGGAAATGTACATGAAACCTATAACTAAAGTAAAGAAGCATATGTACTATCTTCAGCTGCATAGCAACATTACAAGTTTGACTTGGGCTTTAAGAATTAAATATTAAGTAAGCACAAGGAAGTAAATCAAGACCAGGTCTCGCTTTGGAAACGACCAGCTTTCTCCATGGCATCCAACATTTCCTGAGCTTGGCTCTCTGTCATACATCCCTCTTTTTGGAAAACCTCTTTCAGTGCATCACATACACTTGAAGGCATCTGCTTGGAATTTCTGTGCAAAAGATGTACATATTTAAGCTGTATATAAATGCAGACAGTGTTAAGATATCTTTTTTGGTAGCTTGTGTTAAAATGTCTCCAAAAATGCAAATGTTAGAATTAATAAATGGAAAATTAGCCATTAGTGTGAGAGCTAAATGAAGGACCTCTGTCACACAAATGAGTCAGAGATGCATATTCACAATATCATCCTGAAAACATTATGAAAAGAAAATTCTATACTTCTACATACACTATTTTGCCAAAAGTATTCACTGCTTCTACAAATATTTGTGAAAGTATGGGTCGCTCTCAGGTGCTCAGTGAATTCCACTGTACTGTGATAGGATGCCACACGTGCAACAAGTCCAATTATGTAATTTTCACTGTACTAAATATTCTAAACTGTCAGTGGTATTATAACAAAGTGGAAGCGACTGGGAAAGACAGTAACTCAGCTACTTTAAATTACAGAGCTGGGTCAGTGGATGCTGAGGCACATTGCATATGTCTGGAAGTCCGATGGACAAGTCTGGGTTTGGCAGTTGCCAGGAGAACGGTACTTGTCTGACTGTATTGTACCAAGTGAAGGGGGTGTAATTGTGTGGGGTTGTTTTTCAGGAGTTGGGCCCTGTAGTTCAAGTGAAAGGAACTCTTAATGCTTTATTGGAGAATTTCATGCTCCCAACTTTGTGGGAACAGTTTGGGGATGGCCCCTTCCTGTCCCAACATGACTGTGCACCAGTGCACAAAGCAAGGTTCATAAAGACACTCAGACAAGCTAGTCTGGTGTGGAAGAACTTGACTGGCCTGCTCAGAGTCCTGGCCTCAACCTAGTAGAACATCTTTGAGAAGAATTAGAGCAGAGACTGCGAGCCAGGCCTCGTCCAACACCAGTGTCTGACCTCACAAATGCGCTTCTGGAAGAATGGTCACAAAAAATCCCGTAAACACAAAGCCCGCTGCTAAATCTTGTGGAAAGCCTTCCCAGAAGAGTTGAAGCTATTATAACTGCAAAGGGTGGGCCGACATCATATTAAACCCTATGGACTAACAATGGGATGTCATATGCTTGAAAAGGCAGATGAGTGAATACTTTCGGGTAAATACATAAATGTATCAGTGGCATTTCTGGAAAATCTAAACCAGATATTACTAAATCTTTGAAGGCAATCCTGGGCCACACCTACCCTGCAATGTAGAAGACTGCATTCTTGTTTGCGATCAGGTCCCATAATAGTTTGGCTTGCTGCTTTACTCTATGCTGAACATAAATTTTTTCGTCCTGAAAAAATAAAAACATTAAAAAAAATAATTATTAATATATTTACTAATTTAAAAAAAATAAATATAACTTTTCCAGTTACTTCTCATGTCAAAGAATTTGTCTTATGTCAAGAAATTAATTTGGTTACTTCCAGCAATTCAAAAATACCTTATTTCACCTGCTAATTTTTTTTTATTAATAAAAAACCAATCCCCCATTTTCTCCTGAATGTATTAGAGATTCTGTAATAAAAACTGCAACGATGGCCAGCCCAATATGTGGGTTACTTTTGTGCTGGTTTTAATGCTGAAAATGAATTATGGCTTATTTAAATGCTGCTAATTCAGTTCTGGTGTCCCCAAATCCCCATTTCCAATGACACAGAATGTGGTATTTACCATATCAGTGTTTTCTAGGCCCTACTGACCTGATCTCTGGAGAAGGCTGTGAATAGGGTCAAGTGACCAGCCTGAATATTTTCCTCCCACTCTGTGTGAAAATAGAAGTCTTTGGCTTTGGAGCGGCAGCCAAAAAACAATACATTAGCTGAGACATGGGGGGGAAAAATGGAAAACAATTCAGTATTCAGTCTCCAAAATCTGATTGGCTGAGCCACTCTCCAACATGTTCAAATACACAAGGATCACATCAGTTGAAAACTACATCCTTTACTGTTACATATTCCTGTGGAACCTTAGCCCTTTGGCTAAAATCTCACTAAAGGTGGCCCATGAAAACGTGTGAACCCTTTAGTATTTCTGCATGTGATGTAAACTTGAACAGGTTTTCCTTAGAAGTCTTCCTTAGAAGTCCTTAAAGTAGATAGAAAGAAACGAAGCAAACAAATGAGAAATTGAGGAAAATATATATTACATATGTGAGTGGCAAAAGTATGTTTTTAATAAATGGGATGACAGTCTGGTATACACATACACAAACACACAAAACTTCAAAATTGACAGCTATGGCACAACACTTACCAGTTTTATCTTGAGCAATTCTCTCCTGTATGGCAGCTCTGAATGGAGCAACACCTGTACCAGGCCCAACCATTATAGCAGGTGTGTCAAGGTCCTGGGGAAACTTTAGGCTACCCTTCTTGACCCATAATGGTACATAGATCTCACCTTAAAAACACAATTTAGAATAATATTTTTTTAAAGGAAAGACAAAAAATATTTCAACCTCATACAAAGTACAGCTGGAGCTTCAAAAACTAATGCAAATGACACATTTCTTTCTTGTTCATTATTTCCACCTAATTACAACTCCTTATTGTGACCACTTTGTAGTTCTACAATTATGCTTTGATTGCCCCTTGTCACCCTGTTCTTCAATGTTCAGTCATCCCACAGATGGCCACCACAGAACAGGTATGATCTTCACGATAGATAATTCTCAGCGCTGCAGTGATTGATGTTGTGGTGGTGTTTGTGTGTGTTGTCCTGCTATTAAGTGTATCAGACAAAGCAGTGTCCACTGATGAAGGATGACCAACACAAATTGTGCAGCAATAGATGAGCCACTGTCTCAGACTTTACATCTACAAAGTGGACCAACA
This sequence comes from Hoplias malabaricus, assembly GCF_029633855.1. NCBI lineage: Eukaryota > Metazoa > Chordata > Actinopteri > Characiformes > Erythrinidae > Hoplias > Hoplias malabaricus. The sequence continues at coordinate 26,705,322 of NC_089801.1, read as the reverse complement.
AGATAGGTGTGTCTAAAAGAGTGAACAGAGCACTACCAAGTATGGTCCACCACCTAAATTATACCTGCTCTGTGGATTCACATTTGAAGAGCAAGGTGAAGGGGGGAAAACAAAGTATGCAGAGATGGACTTCAGTTTGTGATTGGAGAACAACATGGCCTTCGTGTAGGGTCAATGGAGCTGAGAGAAAGGACAATGAATGTAGAAACAAAGAGGTGGTCAATGTTATGGTTGATCTGTGGATCTCCCCAGTTCCACTCAATAGCAAGCAAGGGCTCCCGACCCACTAACCTGAGAGGGTTACATGCTTCCTCTGAGACACGTAAAGCCAGCCTCCATCTCTTTGCGAGCTTTAGCCAACTCATTCTCTTTGGACAGCTTAATGCACTGGAGGAGAATGGCAACTGCCCAGATCTGTCACATCAGCCAGCAGATACCTGAGCTGGCCAGTACGTTCTATTGTGTGATGGGATGGAGGGGGGGCGTCTTACCCACAAGACAGCAAGGCCAGCAATCTCACAAAGGTAGGGCCAACTCTTATTTAAGATGGCTGTTCATATTCTATACATACATTGTATGTTCAAAAGTTAGTAATTAATTAATTCAGCTTGTGTAAGGTACACAGATGGACACAGATAATTAATTGTTCAACACTTAGTGCTAAATGTTGGCTAGAGGGGTATAATTTATTGGTCTGCAGAATAGTGGAAGTGCATTCTCTGGAAAGACTGAGCACCATCCAGTACCACTGGGATTTGTTGTAGTGTCTTTTATATTCCAAAACAAATCATAAAACCTTAATAGCTGACCTCACTAGTCTTGTGGCTGAATACCATCCAATCCTCAATAAATCCTCCTGTATAAAGCCCTTACAAAATAAGAGTCTGTTACATAAATTAAAACAATTAAAAGCCTTTAATTTCAAAGCCAATTTTAAATGATTATGTGGCCACAAAATGTTTGCAATATACTGTCATTTTGTACATTTTTATACATGACAGTATGTTGACCCGTGTCATTCATCTCTTATACTAATAAGGATTGTTTGAGGATTATTTGGTAGCATCATTTTTATGAATGATTATTAGTGAAGTATAATCTTAAATGTGTTAAACACCTTTGGATCACTGCTGAAGCACAAAACCTTGCATTAACCTGCTTGCAATCTATGCATGCATTGTGAATAACTTTTTATTCAGGAGTACAATGTAAGAGTGATTACCCTGAGAGGGGTCTAAGGATGCCAGCCAGGAGGAGCACAGGCCTTTACGTGGCTTATGAAGTCTGGTTTTATACCTCACCACAGCTACTAAGATCTGGAGCCGGTTAGGGTGTGCCTGGGGATGTTTAGGTGGGAATTAAACATATTACACACTCAGTGAAAACAGTACTCCAGCTTTTTTGTAAGTTATTGAACATGAGTAATACATAACTGGAATATTATTTTAAAAATTGAGCCATTGCAGATTGTTGATACAATGTTAAAACATGCTTTACCAGCAGAGAAGATGCTATGGAGAAGGAGCGAGGCTGAATTTCAGGGAACAAATCTAGAAGATAGTTTACATCGAGATTAGCCGTAGTATGAGGGAAGTCGGCCAGAACCTAATGGAAAGAAACAGTAATTAAAGATGAGGGAATACTGGTATATGTTATTTTAAGGTTTGTAATCATCATCATCATCATTTCATCATCATTTTCTTCTCCGCTTCTCCATTTCAGGGTCGTGGTAGGTTTGTAATCTTCCATTTCAAAGCACCTCTAAGAATTTCTGGAGCTAGCCATTTTTCAATGGAAAATCTGATTATCATCTTCAATCTCCTAATTATAAGGTATTATTTGAAATGAAATATATATGAATATATATACAAATTGAAACAAAATATTTATGGCATAGGCAAGACAGAACAAGAGACTTCTTTTACAAGCTCATACCCAAAACCACACTCTAGCTAAATAATTAACACATCTTTCTGTTTCAGAAATTGCTAAGAGATGCTAAATCATAATTTCGTTTTTTTTTTCAACATGTAACTGAGAACATACATGTTTATACAAGATTTTTATGCAAGATAGAAAATAAATGTAGTTGTTTAGTTAAAAAAAAATATGATGTTGAATGATTGCTTTTTTTTCCAAATATATTACAGGTAAAAAATAATTAACAAATCACTACTTTCTTTTTTACATGCTTTTACCATACTGTTCCAACACTGGGGCTGTACATAAATGTCCAGTCAAACATGACCCAAAGCAATCATACACTGGCTTATAGTAGTCGCAACAAATTTCCATAGGTCCAGTGCTGTTGCTTACACAATGAGGACGATTTTGACATTGGACAGTCACTGGTTCAACCAGATAAGATACTTTTTTAGGCTTTCTTCTTAATCACCCACAACCCTCTCACTGGTGCGCTGCTAGTCCATGCATAACACTCTTTCTGCTTATGTCAGTAACATAATTTAAATTGTAAGTTATGTAAGAACTCTGGATAAGAATGTCTGCCAAATATCATAAATGTAAGTGTAACATTCCAGAATTGAAGTTGAACCAACATGTTGAATCGTCAACCCATTCTGAACAGGAAAGTACAGTGTGATAATCAAAAGTTTTCTAATTAATTTCTCATTGTGCACAGACACTTTTACACCACTACTGGCTCCTGAATTTATCAGCAAAGACCTGTTAACACTAACGGTCTTCAGAAAGCACTCACCTCCAGGGCTGTGCGGCGTGGTCTATTGCAGTAGCTGTGCAGATCATCCTGACCCTGTGCTGAGCTAAACTCGGCTAGTTTCTCTCTCTCCAGTTCATTAGTGGCAAAGGTGGTGAGCAGTTCGAAGAAGGAGCGGCGAGGAACAGCAGCAATGTCCAAATATTGCTCTATTAGATACTTGACTGAACAGGGCTGAGGCAGGCGCACGGGAACTGGAGCTGAGGGAGGAGGGGTTAAGACACATTACATATGCTCACACTGTAATATTCTGTTGGCTGTAGATTCAAATGCACACGATTAAATACCTCTGGTCAAATAGCAGATTTTGCTCATTTAAAAGGCAACAACATTCCCTACAGGAAACATAAATGTTGTACTTCTGCAAATTTTAGCCTTTCTATTTATTTGTGTTTAAACTATAGCAACTAAATACAACAAAAAGGTTCAAATCTGCTCATATGAGTTTAGCTCAGTCTTGTAATTTTGCTACAATCAAGTTTGAAATTAGTTAATATTTTTCACGAAATACCAAAATGTCTATGAGGGTCTATGGGTCTATGAGGTTTGCAAATCATTGAATTCTGTTTTATTTACATTTTACACAGGATCCCAACTATCTTGGAATTGGGGTTGAAAATTAGGAGATATATAGAAAAGACGGAATATGAGACTGCTCCAATTTCTGTTACATACATAGTTAAACCATTGAAGGATAACTAGCTTAAATAATATTTGACATAGTGCATGCTAAAATTTTCTAGTCACATCATTTAAATCGGAAAATCAACAGAACAATTTATGGCAAAAAAACTGTTCATTCACTTTACCAAATACATATCATCTGCCAGTCTTCCTGACAGAGATCTGTTCCAGAGCTCTGTAATATAGGAAGCTATATAGGTAATATTCAAGGACAGTGTCTATATTATTAACCCAGTTAAAGAAATAAATTCCCCAATTTACGAAAATGGGTTTCAATTAAATTGTAAAATAAGAAAATGTAATTCATTTTTTACTTGTAACTGTTATGTCTCTTACTGGTCACTCCTCTCAGTGCTTACCCTTCCAAACATTTCCCTTGCAGCATCAGCCCCACTGTAATCCCTGTATATACAACAATGCACAGATTACATGCACATACCTCTGCTGCCATCACTTGGGGTAAGTATAAAGTAGCGTTCAGTGTCCAGTCTTAGTAGCTGACAAAACTGCTCCACATCATCTATAGAATTGCACGGTCTGAACATTACAACATCACCTGCACTGTACCTGTCAAACACACAGTAGGTATATGAAATTAACTTTATTATCAAACATATGTACAGTACACAGACAATGGGAAAATAAGTCATAAAAACATGTTGACCCATCAAAATGTGGGTCTCAATACACATCCACACGCAATAAGCACCCACGCTAAAATAATAAGAATGAATAATTTTAGGAGGTCAATTTTACCATCAAAATGTAGCAAAGTATATTAATTAAAATGTTATTAATATATTTTTCTATTCCGTGTGACTCGATGCACAGAATCTAATACGATGCACAGAATCTAATAACTTTGTAGGCTCTCCATGAATCACCTTATGCTCCATGGAGAGAGTGCCTCACACTAAGGAGGCCATCTTTATAATAGGTTTAGTTAGAAATCTCTTGACACATTAAGGGGCACTATGTGACAACATAATATCTTTTGCATAACATAAAGAATGATTGAAGAAAATAACTGAGTGGTGCTTGAACGTGTTTAAATCTTCATTATTATTGCTACTCACTGGATGTTTGAGCCTGTGATGTCAAACTCGATATGTCTCACACTCTGAAAATGAGCAGGGTCTGTCACTCTCTGATTGGACACCAATCTTGCCAGAAAGGGTCGACTGGCAGAGGGTAAGGCCTGGTTGTCAGGTGGCAGTGGTTTTGTGAGCGGCTTCTCTGTCATGTCATCCAAGAAGTGTAAAACATAGCGAGGAGGAAGCCTGTGTAAATTATACACACAGTCAAACTGTCAAAAATGTGCACCAATATCAACATTTATTCATGTAACCTAAGGTAAATTAGCACTGATGTTCCATTTTTCAGCATAAAAACTGGCATTATGGTATATATATATATATATATATATATATATATATATATATATATATATATATATATATGGTTTCAGACAGCAAATCCATGTATAAAATTCAGAAAAATAATCTGATATTTACTCTTTTGATCATATGTCGGTTGAGTGGGGAAAAGTTTCTTTTACAAGGAGTTTTATACATAATATTCATACATGAAAAAGCAGCTCAAAGTGTTGACAATAAAATTAACAACAAAAGTGTATATCTAAAACGGTAAAGTTTTGCAGTTAAGAACAGCTGCTAGTCAATAAAAACAGCTGCTAATCCACACCAGTTTTTGTCTTTGCGTACAGTATAACGTTGTACTTCTGTGAAGCAGTTTCAATAAGTGAGGATACTATTTCCATCTGCCAAGAACCAGGCATAAACAAAATATTTTATTTTCGCTTTTGCATAAAACCCTTTATAATAAAAGTCTTGCTGGTCAGAGCTACAACATTAAAATATATATATTTAGGCATAAAACACATGCCGGGACATCAGCTGTGTCATAGAGGCACAGATATAAACAAAAAGCTTGTGGACTTGTAACAATTCTAGGCCCACTCATTCTCATGCTGATGTTATAAGGACGGTCTCAGCCCAGACTGCTTTTTAAATTAGAATCCCTATATATTTTCATTAGGAAACAGCAAGGGCAGCACGCAAAATGTGAAAGAATAACACTGCTAGTCATGGCCATTTTAGTGTCAGGTGTTAGTCCTTTTAAAACAACAACTCATCTGAAAGTTAAATATAGCATTGTGTGGGTAGGCAGAGTTTTGACAGTTACCACTACTTCACTACTCTCTTGTGTCATGGAGATCAGGGCACGTAATTAAAATGTAATGTCAACAAAAAAATTTAAACTATCTATAAAAAAGCTGAGAAGAATCAAGATAGCCCTACGACTATCACCTATGCTTTGCATTGAGATGTTAGTGCTTTAGAACTCACGGCTCTTCCTCTGGAAGTGGGCTTAATCCTGCAGGCGGAGGATACAGAGACAGAACTTTCTCCCAAAATGAAATTAGCCATGGGTCAATCACACCATCTGGCCTAAAAGATATAAAACAAACAATATACTGATTACATATTTATATGTTCCTGTGGAAAGGAAAAAGCAAATACACTAAAAAATCCTATTAAACTCAGCAGCCCTTTCTATCATGCTCCATATATCAAGAAACGTATCATGGTATGTAAAGAAAAACCATTATGATCATTGTCATGTATTAGATCTACTGCAGCAGTTTAGTCGCTGACCTCAACTGAAGAGTAAGTATCGGTGATACCAAAGATTCTTACCCTAAATCATGCTGGTCATCCGCTAGTCCAACAGGGAGCAGGGCATTAGCACCAAGCTGCAGCAAACGCTTACAGAGTTTCTTTGCCACGAAGTTGAACCTTAAAAAAAGTGAGTTATCAGAACATAACATTCAAACACTAATTAATTTGGAATGTGAATGTAATAACATACATACAAACATAACAGGTTTTACAAGACAAAAAGGAATTTAGTAATTTTTAATGTGGTTGGTTTGTTTATGCTTTATTTAAAATCCAAAAATATGAGGCCTTTGCAACTGAATATCTTGCTAATGGTGTCAGAAAATATCAGTACAGACCAATGCCAAGATTACTTTCCTGGAAAATCTTACTTTGGGTAAGAGGAGTCCCCCAGGCCCAGAACTGCACAGTCCAGGCGACAAAGAGACCCAGCAGGCAAAGACTTTCTGAATAGAAACCTCCAGAAATTCTGCAAGACAGCCACAGACTTACAATGAATATATTCTAATTTTTTTACATTTATTTTGTGGATTTTATTTATGAGAAAATAGTCATTTTTGTCTTTAACTGACACAAACACAAATGCCATGGACCTGGGAGATCTAGCAAATGCAATTTTACAATAAAAGTGCATTACTTCAGTTATATTTGTCACCTAAGTGAGGTTACTGAAATGTGTCTCACCAATAAGTAAATAATGACCTTCAGTCTAACAGCCAGTTTCATAAAGTGGAGTTAAGCTTTAGAGAGCGTAACAATATCAGACTGTTTTAACATCAATTTCTGCATACGCAGAACAAAATTCTAATAAAATAATAATATATTATTAAATAATTATAACTGTTATTAATGTGGCATATTATACCTCTTTCCACAAGTTAAGACAGTTCCCTGGGTTCTAAATGAAATGTTTGTTTCCCCTTCTGATGTCAGAATGATGTCATTACTGAGCAAGTGTAAATACGGGTACACAGTAAATTTACCCGTGCTAAATCAACAATTTACTGTGTACCTGGGACTTCACCACTGCGACAAAACAGATTGTTTCAAAACGTAGTGTCCATATATCCATAACAAACTGTTAACATAACATTCCCTTATACCTTCATGTTGTCTGGAGGGTCACCCTGCCCTGTAGTGGCACAAACAAACACCACAAGAGACTCTGAGATCAGGTTTGCCTGAAACACAAGCACACAGAGACACACTTGAGCATCAAAAATTCAAACCTGTAAATCCAAATAACAATGCAACAGCTGATATGCATTAAGGTATTAAAGCCAATCAAACTTTTTGAACAATAGACATTTTCTCTATAGTCTATGCAACTGTTTTGTTAATTCTTCAAAACTGCATCTGTTCATCTGCTTCTATCATGACCACACTGGACAGCTCAATGCACTTAGAGAAGAAATGTATATTAGTTAGCTAAAATATTAGCTAATAGACAACTATATTGCCTGGCATCACTGTCTGTAAATGGGAGAGAAGTAGGGCACCGAGGTTAGACTCTTCAATCCCCAGAAAGGCTAACAATTAGGAAGTTGCATTAGTCAGAACTCCACAATTTTCTAAATTGAATTCATAGACTACTATCGTTTAAAGATTCATATACGGTACTGACTACATTGTAACTGTCCAGAGCCTGCACCACGACTTCCATTCGCCTCCTCTGAGCTTGCCGTCCAATTCTCTCTGCTGCGTCCTGGGCTGTGCCTGTCTGACTCCCATATAAAACCAGAAGCGTATTGGTTGACATTCTGTCACACAGGGCAGCTCTGTAATAAGAGGTAGAAACTGATGAGAAAAACAAACAATAATACAGTCTGACAGTTAACAGCACAGACACAGCATTCAAAACCTCATATAATAAGGTAGGCTGCATTAAACATGGGTGGCACACTAGTGCAACAGGTAGTGTCGCTGTCACACAGCTCCAGGGTCCTGGGGTTGTGGGTTCGAGCCCTGCTCAGGGTGACCATCTGTGAGGTGTGTTCTCCTCATGTCCACTGGGGTTTCCTCTGGGTGGTCTGGTTTCCTCCCACGGTCCAAAAACATACGTTTTTAGGTGGATTGGCGATTCAAAAGTGTCTATAAGTGTGAATGTGTGAGTGTGTATCGTCCTGTGAAGGATTGGCGCCCCCTCCAGGGTGTGTTCCCACCCATATGAGCCAATAACAAAGGAGGTGATCCTGTCTCTCAGCTACTTGATCTGGCTCGTTTGTTTGACGGTTTACCAAATAGTAGTGGAGTATACATTTCCTAATATTGCGGTACCGTGAAAGCTAACACTCTTCCTTTCTTTCTTTCTCTCTCTCTCTCTCTCTCTCTCTCTCTCTCTCTCTCTCTGTCTCCTCACACACACACACGGTTTGAAAACATGGTTTAAGTTAACTTTATCAATGTGACTGGAAACAAAACACTTGTCAGTGTAACAGCTACTCTCATTTTTTCACATATAATCAAGAATTCAAATCTCGAGGACCATATATCTGTGAATAGCTGAAAAATAACAGCCTACCTTGTCCATAGACTAGACCAGAGTTAGATCACAGGTAGCAGCACTCAAACATACAATAACCACATGACCCAACCTCCCTCCGCACCGCGGGTACGTCCCGATAGTGGAACCCTCGCTCCCTACTCTCTAATCCCTACGTTGAATAATGGCAGACGCTCAATAAAAATGCGACGCCGGTAACAAAATTACAGCTTTTGGGATTTATTACGTTTTTATGTATCATTTCTTAAACTGGGAGGATTCTAAAGGCATTTCAGTTTTAACAAACTAACTCGAAATATATACTGAACACCGTAGAACATCAGCAGACAGTATGAGGAAGAAAATTGGAGACATACTCTCAGTGTTGGATACTTTTAAAACACGAATTCAGTTCAACAGGACAATGTTTGACAAATTTACAATCAAATAAAAAATATTTTTGTCATGGTAAAGGGCATATGTGTGTATATATATATATATATATATATATATATATATATATATATATATATATATATATATATATATATATATATATTTAAGTGTTGAATATATTTCTACGTTCTTGGGCTTAAATAAGACCCAAGAATGGAACTCCCAGGGATGTCCCGTGGCAGGTAAAAAATTGTTAACACAGATTGGAGTGCATCAAACGAAATGGGACATATCCGCTCTCCGGCTGAAACAGAGAGTTTATTAAAGGGAGACTGTCAACTCCCTATTCGGGAAACGCTAGAGGGCGCGCTTTAGTAAGTCTTATTTGAATGGGAGGTAATTAAGCTAAACGGCTAAAAACGTGGAACAAACAGTTCCTTAACCCTAATGCCAAAAATGGAATGTAATTTTCAGAAATTACAAGGATGTATCGCTGTATGAATGTCGAAGAAAAGGGACCAAAGTTCTTTCTTTATTCTACAGCATATAGCACTAGATATTTTGTGACAAGCCGTTGGCATTAGTACTGAGGAGACTGTAATGAAATCCAACTGGAGTTGGAAAGCGTTAAAATATTACTATAGTGTTAAATATGTTTTGCTGGCCTACTATGTGGGAAAAAACGAGCATTTTCTGTACAAATGTTTAACTATTTAAGCTTAACTTTCCACAAAGGCTCAACATGTCCTTACTCATTTTAGGCTTCTTCTTCAGCGCCCTCTAGCGTTTGTGCAGGCAAGAGGATATTGTTATCAAGTGGCAGTTCTCCTCAATTCCTAACACTGCTTGCACCTCTATCTGACCTGGAAGTGCTTGGCTACTGTCAGCAGCTGTATTTTTCCCTTCATTTTAAAAAATGGCGATCGACAAAGAATATGTGTTTACGGGTGTTAAGTTGTTTTTCGTTTTTTTCGTTGTAGGCAGCGAGTGTCGGATCCATCACCTTGTACTGAAAGTAAGTGTCAAATGGATTACATTCTTTAGACGTTTTTGGGTGTCAGCTGTAGCATAGGTTGTTGGCCTGAGGAATGAGCTGAGGAATAGCATTAACTCGCAAACACTGTCAGATAATTAGACACGAGGTTTAGTCTGTATTTTATTATCCGACTGTGACAGCGGTCAGTGGGCTAACGTAGAAATGCGCTCGGTTCATTTTACAGTTGGCACAACGGCCCATGGTCTCTTCTTCGTTAACGGAGAGATTTGGCTACCTTACAGTTTAATATGTACCCTTATGTAGTGACACAGTATACTTTAAGCACTTTAAGCTTTGTGCTTCAGAAGTGATAACGCTTATGAATTGGAGTCCAAATGTGTTTATTTTTTATTTTGCGTATTTGGTGTGGAGAATGAAAAACCGGATTTAGTAGATAACGTAAACCAGTGTAATATGAGACGTTGAATACACTCCCTGGACAAAAAAACCCCAAAAAACTATATTCTACACTCTTTGACCATTTTAATCAGCTCGACTTGCCATGTACACTGTCGGTGGCCTTTGTAGCTCTCTTCAATAACAGACTGCTCTGCTTAAAAAATCAGCACCCTTCCGGCCTGTTTTTAACTCCGGTAAAGTTGGTTTCATATTCGCATATTCAGATTTCTTTCTTCAATAGCTCTCAAACGGTGCATGCAAATGACTTAATACTTGCAAAGTATTGTTTTTGGGATGCAAGACAAGCAACTACAACTCAGTTTATGTCAGAAATGTTTGCCATTTAAAAAACACGAAATATATTGTTTTCTATGGGCTGCCGCCATCTCCGCGAGAGCTAAGGGACCGTTTACAAACTACACTACACAGTAAAAACGAAGGTGACGAACCTCACACATGATGTATACTACATCTCCTACCTTCATAAATTTAACCATTACTGGCCCGTGGTGATACATTTTTCATTACAAATTTCAATAGATTTTGAACCTTTTATGATATTGTTTTTAAACAAATTGTATGTGATCAAGTGCCACCCACATGACGTACTACACCTGTTATTTTGGCAAATTTAACCCTTACTGGCCCGTGGTGATACATTTTTCATTACAAATTTCAATAGCTTTTGAACCTTTGATGATATTGTTTTAAAACAAGTTGTATTTGATAAAGTGCCACCCACATGACGTACTACACCTCTTATTTTGGCAAATTTAACCCTTACTGGCCCGTGGTGATACATTTTTCATTATACATTTCAATAGCTTTTGAACCTTTGATGATATTGTTTCAAAACAAGTTGTATTTGATAAAGTGCCACCCACATGACATACTACACCTGTTATTTTGGTCAATTTAACCCTTACTGGCCCGTGGTGATACATTTTTCATTATACATTTCAATAGCTTTTGAACCTTTGATGATATTGTTTCAAAACAAGTTGTATTTGATAAAGTGCCACCCACATGACGTACTACACCTGTTATTTTGGTCAATTTAACCCTTACTGGCCCGTGGTGATACATTTTTCATTATACATTTCAATAGCTTTTGAACCTTTGATGATATTGTTTCAAAACAAGTTGTATTTGATAAAGTGCCACCCACATGACGTACTACACCTGTTATTTTGGTAAATTTAACCCTTACTGGCCCGTGGTGATACATTTTTCATTATACATTTCAATAGCTTTTGAACCTTTTATGATATTGTTTCAAAACAAGTTGTATTTGATAAAGTGCCACCCACATGACGTACTACACCTGTTATTTTGGTAAATTTAACCCTTACTGGCCCGCGGTGATACATTTTTCATTACAAATTTCAATAGCTTTTGAACCTTTTATGATATTGTTTCAAAACAAGTTGTATTTGATAAAGTGCCACCCACATGACATACTACACCTGTTATTTTGGTAAATTTAACCCTTACTGGCCCGTGGTGATACATTTTTCATTACAAATTTCAATAGCTTTTGAACCTTTTATGATATTGTTTCAAAACAAGTTGTATTTGATAAAATGCCACCCACATGACACACTACACCTGTTATTTTGGTCAATTTAACCCTTACTGGCCCGTGGTGATACATTTTTCATTATAAATTTCAATAGCTTTTGAACCTTTGATGATATGGTTTCTAAACAAATTGTATTTGATCAAGTGCAACCCACATGACATACTACACCTGTTATTTTGGTCAATTTAACCCTTACTGGCCCGTGGTGATACATTTTTCATTATAAATTTCAATAGCTTTTGAACCTTTGATGATATGGTTTCAAAACAAATTTTATTTGATCAAGTGCCACCCACATGACATACTACACCTCTTATTTTGGCAAATTTAACTATTTCTGACCCGTGGTGATACATTTATCATTACAAATTTCAATAGCTTTTGAACCTTTTATGAAATTGTTTCAAAACAAGTTGTATTTGATAAAGTGCAACCCACATGACATACTACACCTTTTATTTTGGTCAATTTAACCATTGCTGGGCAGTGGTGATGGGTTTTTGAAAATAAATTTCAATAGCTTTTTAACCTTTTATGATATTGTTTCTAAACAAGTTTTATTTGAACAAGTGCCACCCACATGACATACTACACCTCTTATTTTGGTCAATTTAACAATTAATGGCCCATGATGATGCATTTTTGAGAATACATTTCAATAGCTTTTGAATGTTTATTGAAATTGCTCAGAAAGAACATGTAGCTGTTTGAATGAAGTAATGGTGGGGTAGGCAATAATTTGAGCAGCTTTTTTAACAGGTTTTAAAATATTTTTATTGACCAACTGTCAATATTTTGCAGAATGTAAGTATATACACACAAAACAACAGCAATAGTTATAATCCAAAAAAATTACTTTCAATGTAAAAATTAAGTTGTCTGACTCATGAGAGACATAACTTTTGCCAGAGGTGTACATACAGTAGGTGTATGCAAAATGTTGGTGTATCCACAGGATACATTTAAAGAAAGATGGAGCAGACATTCCCAGAAACAGAGACTGTTTGTCTGTAAAGGGCCATTGTGGATCTAGGACATTGTCCAAGACAAGTAGCAACACATCTCATGTTATGCATTACATAAGGTAGTCTCTGTTTCTGGGAATGTCTGCTCCAGCTTTCTTTAAATGAATCCTGTGGAAACACCAACATTTTGCATACACCTACTGTATGTACACCTCTGGCAAAAGTTATGTCTCTCATGAGTCAGACAACTTAATTTTTACATTGAAAGTAATTTTTTTGGATTATAACTATTGCTGTTGTTTTGTGTGTATATACTTACATTCTGCAAAATATTGACAGTTGGTCAATAAAAATATTTTAAAACCTGTTAAAAAAGCTGCTCAAATTATTGCCTACCCCACCATTACTTCATTCAAACAGCTACATGTTCTTTCTGAGCAATTTCAATAAACATTCAAAAGCTATTGAAATGTATTCTCAAAAATGCATCATCATGGGCCATTAATTGTTAAATTGACCAAAATAAGAGGTGTAGTATGTCATGTGGGTGGCACTTGTTCAAATAAAACTTGTTTAGAAACAATATCATAAAAGGTTAAAAAGCTATTGAAATTTATTTTCAAAAACTCATCACCACTGCCCAGCAATGGTTAAATTGACCAAAATAAAAGGTGTAGTATGTCATGTGGGTTGCACTTTATCAAATACAACTTGTTTTGAAACAATTTCATAAAAGGTTCAAAAGCTATTGAAATTTGTAATGATAAATGTATCACCACGGGCCAGAAATAGTTAAATTTGCCAAAATAAGAGGTGTAGTATGTCATGTGGGTGGCACTTGATCAAATAAAATTTGTTTTGAAACCATATCATCAAAGGTTCAAAAGCTATTGAAATTTATAATGAAAAATGTATCACCACGGGCCAGTAAGGGTTAAATTGACCAAAATAACAGGTGTAGTATGTCATGTGGGTTGCACTTGATCAAATACAATTTGTTTAGAAACCATATCATCAAAGGTTCAAAAGCTATTGAAATTTATAATGAAAAATGTATCACCACGGGCCAGTAAGGGTTAAATTGACCAAAATAACAGGTGTAGTGTGTCATGTGGGTGGCATTTTATCAAATACAACTTGTTTTGAAACCATATCATAAAAGGTTCAAAAGCTATTGAAATGTATAATGAAAAATGTATCACCACGGGCCAGCAAGGGTTAAATTTACCAAAATAACAGGTGTAGTATGTCATGTGGGTGGCACTTTATCAAATACAACTTGTTTTGAAACAATATCATCAAAGGTTCAAAAGCTATTGAAATGTATAATGAAAAATGTATCACCACGGGCCAGTAAGGGTTAAATTTACCAAAATAACAGGTGTAGTATGTCATGTGGGTGGCACTTTATCAAATACAACTTGTTTTGAAACAATATCATAAAAGGTTCAAAAGCTATTGAAATGTATAATGAAAAATGTATCACCACGGGCCAGTAAGGGTTAAATTTGCCAAAATAAGAGGTGTAGTATGTCATGTGGGTGGCACTTTATCAAATACAACTTGTTTTGAAACAATATCATCAAAGGTTCAAAAGCTATTGAAATTTGTAATGAAAAATGTATCACCACGGGCCAGTAAGGGTTAAATTTGCCAAAATAACAGGTGTAGTACGTCATGTGGGTGGCACTTGATCACATACAATTTGTTTAAAAACAATATCATCAAAGGTTCAAAATCTATTGAAATTTGTAATGAAAAATGTATCACCACGGGCCAGTAATGGTTAAATTTATGAAGGTAGGAGATGTAGTATACATCATGTGTGAGGTTCGTCACCTTCGTTTTTACTGTGTAGTGTAGTTTGTAAACGGTCCCTTAGCTCTCGCGGAGATGGCGGCAGCCCATAGAAAACAATATATTTCGTGTTTTTTAAATGGCAAACATTTCTGACATAAACTGAGTTGTAGTTGCTTGTCTTGCATCCCAAAAACAATACTTTGCAAGTATTAAGTCATTTGCATGCACCGTTTGAGAGCTATTGAAGAAAGAAATCTGAATATGCGAATATGAAACCAACTTTACCGGAGTCTGTTTTTAACGGTCAGGACCCCATTTAAGAACAGAGTGAAAGTCTGTGTTTGTAGAACTACAAATGGACAAGGAGTGAGTTTTTTGTTTTGTTTTTGAATTATTATTTTTAATGCCATTCAATATAATTTTATTTTGAACTGGTCAACATTTATTGCAATTAATTTTTTATTTTTTTTTTGGAGAAGTATTCGTGGTCCATGTACATGTTTTGAGGTATCAGTAGTACATTCACTGAGTACCATTGTTTAAAGGAACAATCATTAAAAGCTTAAAGACTAATACAGCTTAAAGTCCATCCATCCATCCATTATCTGTAACCGCTTATCCAATTCAGGGTCGCGGTGGGTCCAGAGCCTACCTGGAATCATCGGGCGCAAGGCGGGAATACACCCTGGAGGGGGCGCCAGTCCTTCACAGGGCAACACAGACACACACACATTCACACCTACGGACACTTTTGAGTCGCCAATCCACCTGCAACGTGTGTTTATGGACTGTGGGAGGAAACCGGAGCACCCGGAGAGAACACACCAACTCCTCACAGACAGTCACCCGGAGCGGGAATCGAACCCACAACCTCCAGGTCCCTGGAGCTGTGTGACTGCGACACTACCTGCTGCGCCATCAGGAATCATACTGACATCTTACAGCCACAATCAGAAATGGTGTAATAAATTAATTTGACCTATGGCTGTAACCATCTGGGGAACTGGTCCTATGGAACAAACTGGTTCATTCATTGACTAAGGCTTTTTTTGTGATCTTTTGTGAGATGATGAAAAAAGTTAATAAATAAATAATTTTCATGTAATTTGCTACACAATTAACTTATTAATTGTTATTTTATACCAGAAGAATCCAAACTTGTATGAACAGAGATGTACAAACCTTAGTTGATGTACTGCTAGATGCTGTATGTATCGACAAGGTTCACTTTAGTTCTTAAACTTACTACGTACATTACATGACTACTTAATTACAAGGTAGTACAAGTGTACTCGTGTCATGAACTTGTTTTTAGGAAGTTACTTTTATGTGAATCATTGTATTTATTCAAGAATATGAACATAAGTTACTCTACCCATCACTTACTATAGTTACTATAATAATGAAATGCTCTCTGAGAAAGTGCTTAGTTATTTTCTTTATATAACTTTTGCTTTATAATTTCAATAATAAAAGTAGTGCCTTGGATGCTGGTGAATGAGACAATGCCTCTAAAACCAATTCTTCTACCTCAGGATGATGTCCGTGAGAGGGTCCATCTCAATACATTTGGTTTTTATAAAAATGGTTTCATGACTGTGAACATGACTGCACTCAGTGTGAGCGGAGCACCAATCAAGGATATCGACAGCTCCACGGTAAGATTTCTCTACAGTGGTTCAGCTGTTAGAATCTGTATAGAACGTTCTTTATTTTCAATTTTATGATTACGATTATGATTCATGATTATATACTAAATCTATCCAAGCAATTTGTGGAATTTAGGGCTTATAAACTATGGTTAGACAATGTGGAAAAAATACTAGATTACATATCTATGGCTATATATATTAGGGCTGGACAATAATTCAATATCAATATATATTTCAATATAAAATTTTCAATAACAATTATATGATTTTTATACACGTAAAATATTAACATATTTCAATATATATTATTTATGACTGATGGTCATTACAGGGCGCTGCCATCAGTTCATTGCAATCAGTTTTAAAGTTAGTTTAAAAATATTAATATTGACAAAGCCAGGAGGTTGTTGTTTGATGGTGGTGTCATTTTGCTTTCAGTTCTTGGCACATTTCCTGTCGCTTTTTTATTGTTTGTATTGATATCGAAATTATATCGTAATCGACTAAAATTAAGAAATATATTGTGATATAAAATTTGACATGTTTCAGTATGCTTTACAATATTTGAAAATACAAATGAATTTTGATGTGAAAAACTTGCGTTGGTCATACTGTAAGAGTGGGTTACATCTATGCCATAAAAGGAAAGGTGGAAAACTGTTGGTTTTGTTTGCTTGTTTGTTTTGATCGCTGCCTTGTCTGCCAATGGAAAGGAGTTTGTAGGTCAGCATAGTCTGTTTTTGTCCTTGGTCTACTGTAAACACTAGCCAGAACACTTAACATGAAATAATTGTTTTGTTTATTAAATGAAAATAAGAATATGTGTAGGTGCATAATACAAATGAAATAAAAACAAACCATTTATTATGCTGTTTGAATCGCTTCTGCCTTTAAAGGGCTTTACGTGTACTCTATTAAACCAAAGGATTAGCAGGAAAAAATGTGCTTCATCTTTTTTTTCTTAACTATTAAGTAATATTGGTGTTATTGTAAGCAAAATTAAGAAGTTGAATGGCTTTTCAGGTTCTTTCAGTGTTGTTTTACAAAAGTGGGATTGCTCCTTTTACATGTTATGTATGTTATAAATATGCCCTTACTACAGTCATGCACATAAATTAGACAGGTGATATGAAAAATGACTACTGATATGATAAATGCTAGAGCAGGCAGTTATGACTGAGACTAGAAGGATATGGTAGTCTTATCGGATTATAACGTCCATGCTTTTAAGAAAGAAAAAAAAAAAAACACTTTTTTTTTTTTTCTCACCATTAGCTATTGCTCCAGTCAGCTTGCATGCTCATGTGTAATGTGTTCATGAAAACTAATGTGTTTATGAAAGGTTCTAAACTTAAACAAATGAGAGAACAGCATTTCCTCACAACTGTAGACATTGCTTTTAAGTGCTTTGAGAATCCAGACCCTTAAATTATGAGTAAATATCTTAGAATTCTGACAGCAAACAAAAATATATAGTGATTGATTAGAGGGCTTATTTATGTACTGCATCTGTGACAGTAATATTGCAAGTCTAATATTACAATAATAATTTAAAAACATTAATAGAATTCAGAAATGCCATTGCTGGGCATTGATGTTTGTTACAATTCAATTGGAAAGATTTTTCCATTTTTCTGTTGTAATTAACATCTTAGTTGTGGCTTTTCAACAGATTGGTTTCAGCCTGGACCGCACAAGTAGCAATGGCTTCTCTACTTATCTGGTAAGTGCATTTTCTGGTCCTCAGATTATTTGATTATTCTTTGCTATGCTGTTAGAAGAAATATAATAACTGTAGTGTGCCACCAGAAACTCATTGCTGTTTTAGACTTCTGTAATGTATTAACTGTAAAATGGAGATTTGAAACCAAAAAGCTTGGTTTGTGCATATGGGATCTACAGGACACAGGGAAATTGCTTTAGATTAAAAAAAAAAAACCTGATGAATTTAATAAAACAATGAGTGTTTACATGAGCTTTAATTATATGATAAAAAAGGATACACTGAACCTATAACATTATTCAATTTGCCAAACGGAATACATCATTCAATATTCTCACAATATATTTAACAACGTTGAAAAGAATAAATATTTATTATAATTATCTTGTTGTACACCTTAGTTTTGACAGTCAGAGTGCTAGATTGAGTTATTGATTGGTGCTGATTTTTTTTGTGAGGTTTGTATTGAAATTTTAACTGACATTTCATGGGATAGCATAGTTAAGGGGAAAATTATAATCCAAATAAGGAGGCAAAATAACTTTTTGTTGGTTTGTCTCCTTGTTTGTTCTTAATCATGCCCCAAGGACCTGCTGACATGATGGAACATGACTTTGACCTAACACTAAACAGAGATTACGTAGGAAATTAACATTAATTAACTACCAGTATGTGTAACATTCATAATCACTGGCATTGCTTTTAAATGATGTACCTGTTCTGTATTCTGGCAGTTACCAAAATATTCAGGTAGTTAGCCTATCAGAAGATCTTATATATTTTAAGTATTGGCCCTATCCTTAGGATAATGCTAGATGGGTCCCCTGTGATGCCTCAGCAGCTTGAGGCTGGGAGTCCTAGAGACCACAGTGGGTCTTGCTCTCTGTGTGAGTAGGTTTGGCCCCTCCCTGATCTCTCTGTGCTTGGTGCTAGTTAGCATGGGCTTCTGTTAGCTATTGGGAAAGATCTTGGCCGTTTGAGTTCTCTTCCAGCTTGTTAAGTGTTGCAGTAATAGCACTGGTTTGGCTGCACACATCTCAGAGAGACTGGTGACACTGTGCAATCAGCAGAGGTCCACTTACTAGAATACTATACTGGATCAAAGAAAATATTTCATTATTTACATCTAATAATTAAAATGAACCAAAAAGGTTTATGATTTTGATCAAACAGCATTCTTTATACATTTGCAGGATGATGGTCTAGAGTACTGTGTTTTGAAAAAGGTGCCTAGCAATGAGTTTGCTGTAGTGCTTCTTATGCTGGACTTCAAAAATAACCTGTAAGTTGAACTCTTAACTCTTAAAATAGTTAATAAAAAATGTATAATTTACACTTCGCACAGACTTAGTGTGTAGTTTAGGGAATGTTGATCTTTAGTGCTTGTATATTATAATCTGGGTGTACCCTTCTATATAAACAGCACAACCACATTTTTAAATGGTTAAATCAATTAACATTCCGATAACGTACATCTTCCCAAAAGAGAGAATTCATATAGATATATTTTTTGCACCTCAAAGAGTGAAGATGAAGACTTCTGCAAATGTAGTCTTCCCTCACATTGTTCCTATGGTGCCAAAGGCTACAGTTAAAGCAGATGAGAAGAAAGTAAAAGAAACTCAGTCTGAAGGTACCGCTCTCTCATCTCATTTCCATTCATCCTGTTACAGTTCACAGATTGTTTGACTGGATGTGGATTCTGTTTGTTTCTTTGATTTGCTCCAGTTGCCAGATACAGATCATTTTAGATATTTAGTCAATTTAGAATTGTTTCTTTCCAGTAGGTCTAGTCTTTTCTTCAAAGTTTAAATATAAAAATATAGGCAACACACTTTTTTTTCTTTTCTGAAACTCAGATTATATTATATTAATTATATATTACTATATTAATTTAACTATATTATATAATTATTTTAACTTAATATAGGAGTGTCAAACGTCATTATATGATGGTAGTATCATTTATCCACACTTTATATTGTATGCAATTTTTTAATATAAATTATATAAATGTAAACTTTTTATGTATCTTTTCTGTCCCTTATAGATGAGAGTAACTCAAAACGGGATGAGACTCTGGTAGGAACACTTTATTTTGGCTGCTTATAACTTGACTGTCATGGCAGTCACATGATGTTTTTTATTCTTTCTTTCTTTCTTTCTTTCATTTTTTTACTGTATACTGCTTTTGTAATATATTGATTTTCTTGTAGAACAAGGCAGATGTCATTTCCTCCCTGCAATGCAAAGATAATTCCACTTACTCATTCCAGGTAAGTGTTAGTGTATTTAGTTTAAAATAACATTAGAGGTCAATAAGTGAACTAAACACGACACAGCAATATTGATGAAAACATTCATAGTGTAGTGTTTTTGGGGACAGTATATTATGTGATTATGTTTTAATTTAAATAGCCCTTCTAGATAGTGTTCCATTTACAGCCTAGCTCACAAAACACATGTACACAGTACATTATTTCTAGATTTGTTATCACAAGCACATTGGGTCACACCTACCAAGCTGGATAAATTTACCTTTGCAGAAAGCCTTACTCTCCTATCCCCATTGTTAGTTTTTGTGCCATTATATTCAGATGTGCTAATACAGAGTAAATATCAATTAAATATTTTTTAGTTTGTTAGGCATTATTTGATTAATATGCTTGTCTATGTGGACTAGCCTGTTGCTCTTGATTCTTATGTAAATATTCAATCCTTATTCAAATATTCCATCAGTTTCCTTTGGTGGGGGATAGATTTTAAACTTGTTTTTTCAATAAGAGAGTAAATTACTTCAGAGAGAAGCTAGTTTAAATTCTTAAAATATTAATTTCATAGTGAGTTGAGATTTATAAATTACATGACTTAATATTTGAATATCCTAACACTTCCTTAATTAACAATAAGCATTGTTCTTTATTCCAGTTTCTGTTCTTCCGCCTTTCTTGGTTTATTTGTCCCTGTGAGCTATTCTAGGTAGTGGTGGAACTGGAATGCTTGGTTTTACTTTGAAAACATTTCTTAGAATGACAGAGGTTTATCACATTTTTGCTCATGTTTGTAGCATGTTAACCACAAGGCTAGACCATATCTCTCTGTGTTGAGTTGTACAACAGTGTGCAAACAGATAAACCCCCTTTTCCCTGTACCCTGCCCTCAAACATTAATAATGCCTACAACTATTACAGAGATCCATTTTTTCCATCTGAAAATGCAGTATATCTGAACATTTGTTTTGTTGCTAAATTATCTTAAACTTTTGCAAGAGCAAACATCTGTGCTGTAGCTTTTTTCATGAATCCTTTATTAAAAACATAAGCAAACTCTGAATAAATTACAAGACTAAAATGAACCGTCTTAAAAACATTCAACCAGATTAAAGAATGCTGTCTAAACACCAAATTTAGTAGAACTGGTGAGTACAATCGGTTTGCAAATTGGACGAGGTATGCAGGTTTCTTTACAATTATTATACCATTAACATAATCCACATCTATGAGTTACAAATAACCACTAAGTAATGAAGTGAGGAACCACAGCAAGAAGCCTTTAATTAATCTACAAAAAAATAACCCCAAGAAAATAAATATTCAGAACAGAAATTTGCATTTCTAATCATCATGATTTTCCTTTATAAATATTTGGTTGTTCGGATCAGCAATTTCAGTTAAATATGTCATATAGCAGAAGACCACAGTGATATTTGAGAAGTGAAATTTAAGTTTATAGGATTTACAGAAAGTTTGCAATAATTATTTAAACAAAATTAAACAGATGCATAAATTTGGGCACCCCAACAGAAAAATTATATCAATATTTAGTAGATCCTCCTTTCACAGAAATAACAGCCTCTAAACGCTTCCTATAGCTTCCAGTCTAGATTCTGGTTGAAGGTCCATTCTGGACCATTTGTCTTTACAAAAACATCTCCAGTTCAGTCAAGTTTAATGGTTTCCAAGCATTTGACAACCCACTTTAAATCACACCACAGATTTTCAGGAATATTCAGGTCTGGGGATGGCCAGAGATGGTGCAGTCATATCAAATAATCATTTAAGTGTTTTGTTTGTACTTACAAACATTTTGAGACTGAACGCATTAATAAAATTCAGGCAGTGTTTTATAAGTGCGATTTCATTCTCGTGTTTTATAAATGAATTTCATGTAGCCTCCAAGGAAACCAGGGTTAATAAATAATAACTGAAATTATCAACCATATATGTGATATGGAAATTGCTGATAAATGGCTATTTGTTGCAAGTGCTCAGTTATAATAATAATAATCAATAATATACAAAATCAGAGATGTACTATATAAGAGGCTTCAGTAATTATATTGTATTTATGTATTGACTTTACCAAATGCATGCCATGCCACATTGATTCAAAATTCAGTTGAATCATGAACTGAGATTTGAACACACAGTTGTAAGGAATTTAAGTGTTCCCCCCAAAAAAAGAAAAACACTGATTGTGTTTGCTCATTTTAGTTTTACTTCAACATAACAACAGATGAGCAGGAAGGCCTCTACAACGTCTACTTTCACAACTGCTACTCCTCTATGGCCGCAAAATCAGATGCACCTTCAGTGAGAACCCTCAGTTTCAGTATCGATGTGAGTGCTCTTTTTTGTTTGTTTGTTTGTTTTGTTTCTGAAACCTAGATTCATCAGAATAAATTATTTCATGTCTCCTAAAAACATTCCCCTTTTGATGGAGGAAGTTAACATGTGAAGCTGTCAGATTGCGTATATTGCAGATATAAGTTTTGGTTCTGTATGTGAAAGTCAGTAAGTTAAAGATTTGCATAGAAAATAATTGGTAACCCAACAATTTCTAAGCAGACCTCTCACTGTTAGTAAGATTTAGAGAAAAACAAGGCCAAAGAGGAGCATTATCAAATTATGCATCTTTTTTGCTTGTGACTAAGATTGTGTAGATAGGAGGGTGTAGAAGGTTTAGGTGAAATGTGAAATATGATATATATATATATATAATTTTTTTTTCACACACCCCCCCCCCCTGCCTTCTTTTGCCTTTTAAAAGGCCCAATCTCATTTCTTATTTTTACCCATACCCCTTGTTTTCAAGTGTCACCTTGTCCCTAGGAACTGAGTTACAAGGTTTAGTGGTTAAAATGGGACAATGCTATAAGAGCCCAAGATGTCACTGATTGGCTACCAGTGGTATCAGAGGAGCAGTATAGTGCAGCAATTGCACTGCTTGACTTAAATTTAGGGCCTCAAATGCCTTCATAAACAATGAACAATAATATACTTACGCCCCACTCCTAACTCTTCTGTGATATGAAACTGAATTCAGCTTCTTAGTTGGAATCTTTTTGTTTAAATACTCCACCTTAAATGTTGCAATAGCCTCAGGTGTGAGAATGTAATGGCTTCACAATTTAAGGTGGAATTAGAAATTTACTAGCTAACTACTGAGACATCAGAATACTACTAGCAGTTTTCATGTTTGCTATGAAGTAATAGGTCATATATTGAAAGTACATTAAACTAAGATAATACAATTATTATGAGAGTTTATAAAGGATAAATTTACACAGCCATTTTGCTGGTGAGGCATTCATAACACTCCATTTAGAGTATGCTTCTGAAAAATCAGTTTTATAGGCCAAGTAGCCTTAACATTTCACTCTATCCCTCTTTCCCAACAAGAATTGAGACACCCTACCACTAGGTCAAATGGAGGGATAGAGGCACTGGAAAGTGGCACAAAGCTTGGCAAATCCATCAAGCTGAAAAAATAATTTTATCTTTTAAATGATAATGAAAATCATGCTTAAAATGATGAGGCAAATAATAAATGCATACAAATTGCTGTGTTTATTTATTTATGCATATTTTCTTTTACTCAAGTAATAGTAACATTTGTGTTGATGCTTCTTTGTTATGTGAATTGACGCATCTGTTTGGTTTCAGATCAGCATAACAGAGAAGAATCCTGACAGCTACTTATCTGCTGGAGAGATTCCTCTTCCTAAACTCTACATCTGCATGTCTGTGCTTTTCTTTCTCAGTGGTACACTCTGGCTCCACATTCTACGCACTCGCAGGTACAGCAACAAAATTCTCTGTATTCACATTAAAATGGAAGCAAAAATATTGCACATAACTACCAGTAGAGTGCAGTACGCACACACTTTTTAGAACATTGTTAGGGTTACACAATATTGCAATGCAGTACTATCTTTGCAGTAATGATGTTGCAAAACCCTGCAATGTACAGGTCAACCCATAACACAAAACAATTTGTGAAAGGTTTTGCTGTGTGGTGTGAGTATTCTGACAAATTACAGATTTTATTTAGGTGCAATGATGAATTAAGGTATCAATAATATTGAGTAATCAAAATGTTATAATCCTGCACACACAGCTACAAGCTTCTTCAAATAAACACAGTAGAACTGACCTCAAATATGTGTTTACCTGAATAAGTGTCTTTGATAAAATAGACTTTAATCCTAACAAAACAGAAAATAAGCAGTGATGAAAGCAATCAGTACAGCCAGAACAAGAAATATAACCAGAGAGTAGGGAATATACATGGAATTTAGATTTATGTGCAGCATATAGTAATCCTGTTTAAAGTCATAGACTGCTTTCACTATTTAGGAGCCAAACTGCACAAAGCTAGGGGTATCTATGCAATAAAAAAGAAGGGGAAACATGAATTTTTCAAAGTAAGTCAGGTTTAAAAGTTATCAAAATGCTGACATCCTTAAACATTAATGTAAGCTTAAGACTAGAAACTCCACCCTCACCATCATTGTGTAAGGGCTTTAAGTTTAAATGCCTAATGTTTTTTAATCCTTATGATATTAGCCAGAATATACAAAATAATGTAATGTACTTGTGTAATATGAATTGTGTGTTTGTATATGTGATCACGTGTCTGTGTTTATTTATATTTTTATTTATTAATATTTAGTTTAATCATATATACTAGGTTCAGAAATTACTACTACTCAGAAATTCTGAGTATTCATTTAGTTTTAAAATATTAGATAATGCATGTTGCAGCCTAAATGTATTTATATATAATATTATTAACTATATATAACTGTTTACAAACTTTTCAAACTATTTGTTTATGTATTTTATAGTACTGATGTCTACAAAATCCACTGGCTCATGGCAGCTCTCCCATTCACCAAGTCACTGTCCCTTATATTCCATGCAGTAAGTTGAGTTATGAGCCTGTATGTGCATAATGATCATCATTTAACTTGGTGCACAATCATTCCAGTTCTTCATGTGAGAAACTAAGTTATGTTTCACAAATTATATTGTAGATGACATTTTCAAATATAAGAATGATTGAAGGTGGCTCACTTTTCGTCATTTGGCTAATACTTTTTTTTTCTTTTACCAGATTGACTACTACTATATTTCAAACCAGGGCTTTCCCATTGAAGGCTGGGCTGTGGTCTATTATATCACACACTTGTAAGTTCTTCCATTGCAAAGTGGAAGTGCGTCACTTTTGGATACACGTTCAGTGTAGTGAGATTTTTTTGCTTTCTTTGCAGGCTGAAGGGGGCACTGTTGTTCATCACTATAGCTTTAATAGGAACTGGGTGGGCTTTTGTTAAACACATCCTCTCTGATAAAGAGAAGAAGATCTTCATGATTGTCATCCCCCTACAGGTATCTACCCTCACTGATTATGTTTACATGCAAACATTAATCTCATAACTTCAAAAATAAAATGATAATGGATAATCATCAATTCAACACCTTTATAAGCACACTAGTAATATGGTAATGAGAGGGCTTTTGAATCTACATTAGTCAAAATTAGGAATAAGCTTGAATAAGCTATGACTCATATATTCAAGGAAGTATTAAAACTGAATGGTGCACTCTCTGAACTGTACGAGGAGCACTGTATAACCTCTACATTGATGGACGTTCTCGTCTGTTAAGTCTGTTCACTGCGGCAAGTGTCTTTCCCAACTGAGTTTCTTCTCACCTCAGCCATCAGAGTGTGTGTTTAGTGCTTTGTTTGATTAACTTAGATAAAGCTATAGTATGGTAAAATGGTTATTAAGACATAAACCAAGTTTTGATCCCTGTTTTGACCAAATCAATAACATGCCATTTTGCACATATTAAAAGCCTGCAGATCTGTTTTCAGTGGATATTTGTCCTGTTGTTGAAATTATCTTCATATCAGCTTCATTTTCCTGATTGACTCTGCCCCATTTGCATTCAGACTTTATGACATTTAGTGGAATACGTTCTTCCGTCTACTTATACATTGTCTCTTGTAACAGTGGAAGTCACACAACGAAAAAACAAGATGAACCCAGCCCCATGCTGGACAGTTGGCTGAGTGAATGAACAATGCTGCCTTCTCTCAGTATCCACAACTGAGGTGCCCTTGAGCAAGGCATTTTATACCCAACCGCTCGCCGGGCACTGGGATGGCTCTTTGCTTGGGTGTGTGTGTGTGCGCGTGTGTCTGTGTACTGGGAATGTATTACACTGTGGGGACAAAAACCGGTTTACACACTCTCATGGAAAAGTTAATGGTATTTTGTATATATGAATGGATGTTCATGGCATGTCCCCACAATTCATAGATACTAGATTGCGGAGGTGCGTGTGTGTGTGTGTTCACATTGCCTAGT
Source organism: Hoplias malabaricus (assembly GCF_029633855.1). NCBI lineage: Eukaryota > Metazoa > Chordata > Actinopteri > Characiformes > Erythrinidae > Hoplias > Hoplias malabaricus. The sequence continues at coordinate 26,678,505 of NC_089801.1, read as the reverse complement.
ACACTTACATTTACCATGTTCGGGTTAGGGATATGCTTAGGGTTAAATAAGTACTTAAGGAAAAATTAATTGTATGTTGTGTGTATGAATATAAGTCAAGGCAGTTCACGAATGTGTGTGTGTGTTCACTGCCATTCATGGACTATATGCAGAGGGTAATGCGTTGTACAATGGCAATTCAAGCGTATTTATCATGTTTTTAGTGGAAGGTCTGTATGTTTCTGATGAGAGGATATTTGCCTTTGGTTCCAGGTGCTAGCAAATGTGGCGTACATTATCATCGAATCCACAGAGGAAGGCTCCAGTGAGTATGGCCTGTGGATGGAGATCCTGTTCCTGGTTGACCTGCTTTGCTGTGGAGCCATTCTCTTTCCTGTTGTGTGGTAAGCGACCCATTGCACTTGGAAGCTTCCAGATATTTCACATGGATCTTATTTGAGCCTTTTGGTTACTTTTAAATATTAATGGGTACACTGATGAAATATGGATGATTTTGCTTTGCATGAAATCATTAAGTGTTCATGTTTGTATGCATTTGGGAAAAGGGGCTGATTTTGAGTGCAATATTTTGCTTTCAGGTCCATCAGGCATTTGCAAGAGGCATCAGCAACTGATGGTAAAGGTACGCTCTCTGTTAATTTATCCCATTTTTAGAGGACAATATTTTTCAGTGGATTTCTAATTTGTGTAATAATTTTAAGGGGCTGGGTTTATTTAGCCTTCACTTCATATTTAAATGTACACATCCCATTTCCAGCAATGTTTGGATTTTGTTTAAGATGCAGAAAAAAAACAGAAATCTAATTTGCTCATACTCTTTAACCTTTATTTATCTGAGAAAATACTTTAATTTGTTTTGGCTTGACCATTACACAGTACCAGACTGCAAAGTAATGATTAAATCCCAACCTTGCTTATGTTATCATAAACGTCTTCCTTCAAAACAAAGAGACACATTGTGTATCAATATATGTGTACTCATTATAAATGATCATACTAAGTTCTCCACAAGAGAAGATTTTGGGAGTATATTTTAGAGAATTTAGCCAGGTCACGTGTTTATTTTTCCACCTATTTCAAAGCCAAGTTTTATAACTGTCATTGTGGACTGTCCTCTGTTACATATTCTAAAGCTTTGGTTTTTAGAGCAAGAACTTTTGCTCTCTCTGTCTTTCTCTATCTATACCCAGCCACCTTGCATTAGGTTACAGGTGAATGAAGTAATAAACTGTCAGGGAAATCTCTTCCCACTTCTCTCTGGAGGTCAGGTGTGTTATACTAGGCAGTCTAGCTCCTAGATCAGTCATGAGGTAATCCTAGATTAGCTGAGGGAGTTTTTCCTTGCTGTTATCACCCTTGTATTCCTCATAGGAGACTTGGAAACGTATCTCTGTAAAGCTGATTTGTGATGACATTAGTTGTGACAAGTACTATACACTGATCAACCATAACATTATGACCTCTTCTTATTTCTAGACTCACTGTCCATTCCCTGAGATCCACTGTCCATACAGGAGTACTCTGCAGTTTTATAGTTACAGCCTATAGTCCATTTGTTGCTATGTATGAAACTGACGCGGTGGTGTGTTAGAGTGTGCTGGGCTGGTAAGAGTGGATCAGACACAGTTGTGCTGCTAAAGATTACAGAGCAACAAATGGACCATAGTAGAGCTCCTGTATGGAACTCATAGAATGGACAGTGAGTGTTGAAACTAGGAGGTGGTTATTGTGTTATACTTGACCGGTGTAGAAATGATTATGTTTGATCATGATGATTCTTTGGTAATGTTAGTGGTGAAAAGTGGAGTTTGGTTGAAGCTTATTTCTTTAATACCACTTCAGAAAATTGGCAAATAGGCATTCACAATTTGTATTACCTTACATTAAGAAACCTTTACATTTTTAATGAATATTAAGGATTAGGGATGCTCCTTTATCACAATAGTTTTATAGTCTCTTGGACTTGACCATAATGCATAAAAATATATAATAATTGTTCATACAGCATGAATAATTTTCTATGATTTAAAAGGACTTTTAATTTTAACTAGCAGAAATTTAACAGGTTTGACTTATTTTGCCTTGATATTATCGGTTTATTTCGCATAGATAATGAGGTAATATACTATACGCTGTAAGAAGGGCTGATACAACAACCAATACATACATTTTAGCCCTCAATATCACAACATGGAATTTGTGTTGTGTAGCTTTCTAGCAACATGTCACTAAATACAGAATCATCTAATGCCATGATGACTTTGGGAGGGGAAAAAACTATCTTGTGCCAACAGTGGAATAACTGGAAATGGCCAGACCACCTAACCCTAGAGCCTGTGGAGAGAGCAGATGCTTGAAAGCCTGTAAATGTCACTGTGCAGAGCGTGTGTCTTAGGCAGTGTCTTTATTGGAACAGATATTGCAACAGATTCTTACCTGTAGTAAGGACCATGTTGTTTCCGTTATTATGAATGACTAAGACTCAAACTAGCCTTTTTAGCAGTACACTTTTTCTTTCTTACAACTATATATAGTATATTAATTCATATTTATAGTGTGTTGAGTAAATGTGTGGGTGTGTCACCTTGCGGGGGACTGCTGCCCCCTCCGGGGTGTGTTCCCAGCTTGTGCCTAGTCATTCCGGGTGGGCTCCGGACTTGCGACAATGAATGAATGAATGAATAATTCATATCTAAGTTAACAGTTTCAGTCATACACCAAAATATTTGCAAGCTGAGTTGATAGATGCCATTGGTCTCAGAGTACTGAAAATTCCTTCTTAAATATTTAAGTTGACACTTAATTAAGAGCATTAACAGAGCTACACCCTCAACTAGAAGTGGAGGTTAATCTAAGTAGGGGACCCTACCAGGTTTTCCTTGAACTTTAAACTGATATTAGTTTAATCAGACATAAAATGCTGAAATGGTGTTTTTAATAATAGATCACATGTTTTAGTGGATGTCAAAAAAGGATGCCTTCAATTTGTTTTTAGTTTCCTTGTCACCTTAGCTGTTGGTATCCTCCGTCCCTAAAATTCCTTCACAATCTTTCAATCACAATCTTTCACTATCTGATTTTGATGGTCATTTTACTTTTGAAAAATTACCAGTTCACTAAATCAGTGGTTCCGCAAACTTTTCGGCAGTGCCCCCATTTTGTAGATGAGAACATTTGAGCTGTCCCCACATTCATTCTCATTCAGTGGCCTGGCTGCCTCACCACTGCAGTTTTTCGGCTGCCCCTCCAACACTGGGAACCACTGGACTAAAAATTGATTGAGCATGTCTTGCACACCCACAGAACTTCTGAATAAATATTTTCAATTATACTGTACATTTCAATAGAATTGTGCTCTTGCAACAAAGAACCACATAAGCCATTCCCATTTTTAGTAGCACTCCTTCCTTGTCCAGTCTTAGCATGTCCAGGAAAGACATAAACCGTTTTCAAACATGAGCATGAGTTTAAATTGAAAAATACTGCCTAATAAGAATAAGAAGTTTTAGTCACTGCTATATTTCTTAGGGTATCAGTCCAGAATGGCTGTGATAAATTATTTTAGCTATGCTTTTTTACATTTCTTTAAACATTATAGAAAATGGTACTTAACATGGAAAACAATGCATACATAAGGAAAGAAACATATTGCTTATAACAACATTATATTTGAGGGCGCAAAAGATATATTTTAACACCACACAAAAGGAGCAGCTGTAATCCTAGGCTGTTCTCTCTGTGTTGTTTCTGCAGTGCTATTCAGGATGCAGCCCCCGAGACTGGAACTGCCCAATAATGGACAGAGCATTCACTCTATTGCAGTGCTGTGGATGATAAATAGTGTTTCACATCCGCTTAATCCTAATCAGGGATACAGTGTATCAATTAAAAATATTAATATATGTGATGTATGTATTTCCTATATGTTAGGCTTCATCAGAATCATATTTATTGGCGACACACAAAAAATTTGTTTCTAGCTGTTGGAGCAACATATGTACATTGTATTAAAAATAAATAAATAAATACATTTTTAGACACAGTTTGTAATAACAGTTTAAAGACAGTATTATCTATCTATGTCTCAGAAGATGTTGCTGTTTAAGAAATTAGTTTACACATGCGCTGACTCTGACTTTATCTGGAATCTTTACCAAGGGGCAAGTAGGATGATGTCCGGGACGAATGTTGTGGGTGTTTGCGTTCACACATAAAGCTCCTCTGGGTAAACTCATTTCTGGTTTACTGTGTATGTTTGAAATTGACTAAGGTGATTGCAGGATGAAATGCAATCCCATGCTGCGTATTTAAACAAAAGCAGGTGTCCTGTGATATTCTCTGAACATCACTGTACAACAACTGTCATAACTGTACCTTAAAATGAGAGCTTCAAAATGACTGTGATGCTCCTCCAACCTGTAATAGTGAGAATACCATCTCTCTCACAACTGTGCTCGGCTACTCCATTAAAAACTTGGCTATACAACTTCCGAATCATGAGGCAGAGAGCTCTCATGAGAACAGCATAACACTATATGGCACATATCATTGGGGTTTAGCTCGCTGCAAGATGAATCTAGCTCAGTTTTCTCTGTATGGACTTTATGGCAGAGGATGGAGCAAGAAGGAAAGAGTGAGAGGGACAGGTCACCATACACAAGTTAGTATTGGACAGACTTTACTTAGTGGAGGGAGCTGAGAGAGACCTTTCACAAGACAGTTGCCTCCTTGTTGGACTAGTAAGTAAGTTGCACTTTCTTGATGTGTTGCTGTGATAGTGAAAGTCCTGTTGATGAAAGTGTTATAATCAGGTTTTTGAGAGTTACTGAACAGTGAGCCATGGTTTGAGACTGCTAACTCATACTGATTAGTAGATGTTTTAGCATTAGACATCAATTTTCTGGTAATAAGTGCTATTCTGTTGGTTGCTGTGTGGTAGAAATGTCTACAGTACCACAAAAGTTACACTTTATGCTTGTAATAACACAGTCCAGTGTATATTGTTTGTTAACATGACTAGAAGACAGATTGTGTTTATGACTAGAAGCCCTGAGAGCTGGTCGTGACCGATGTGAATATTCCTTGGCTCAGAGTGTGTGTGTGAATGAGAGAGAGAGGCGTGCACATCTCTGTCTATGTGAGAGAGAGAGAGGGTGTGTGTGTGTGTTTATCACTTCCCGGACTCCCCGTTGTGACAAATGCGAATATCCCTCAGCTCAGAAGCTGTGTGTGTGACTTGATTTTATGACAGCACTGTACATGTAAAAACGTTTCTTTCATAGTATTCCTTTTAAGGGGAGAAAAAAAGGATATTTTAATTTTGTGGTTTCGATGACTGTGCAAGGAAAATCAAGGCTATTTTATCTCTTATCTTCAGATGGGCCAACATCAGTTATTCAATAGACTTCATGGCCACAGGCCTGTGATAGCGGGATTTTTAAAACAGCAGGGGACTTTACACAGCTCCAGGGACCTATTGAAGATCTGTGTGAAGAAGGGAGCCAGTTGGTCAGCATAGGCTTAGTGACAGGAGGCAGGCTTTGAGTTAGTATTTTAATATTATCAGAGGGACAGAAGTGTTTGAATGCATGCCCGTGTGCATGGGAGAATAGTTCTGTTGAAACAAGTTAAGTAATTTCCTAAGCTCCACTGTCCCACGTTGTTCCACTCCCAAAAAGTTTTCATTTATCAAAAAAAAAAATACTCACAAGAATAAAAGTTTTAAAATATTATATTTCCACCTTTTGTTCCAGGTTTAAATATTATTTGCTCTCATTTAGCTTAATCTGTCTCAATAGTTCATCCTTATGGTCTTTAGTTTATGTTGTACAAGCTGCGCGTTTTAAATTCATGATTTACATATTACCTGCAAATTCATCCTGCAGAGATTTATCCCTTCTTTTACACATTTGAAATTGAACAGGGCTTTAGCTGAGAATGAGACAAAACACAGGTAAACAAAATATTGTAAGTGGACTTCTAAAATGAAAAATTTAGGGTGTGTCCTCATTAAATATGGTTAATTTATTTTAGATGCAGGGTAGTAATTTTATAGGCAAAGTAAGAGGACACATTTCTCTCACTGTATTGATAGTTAATGCTTTTTGTCCTGTCTTGTTATTTCTTTTATAGCAGCCATCAATCTGGCTCAGCTGAAACTTTTCAGGCACTACTATGTGATGGTAAGTGCAAACATTCTTTACTTTCTACCTCACTAACTTTCTTATTGCATTAACTTTGCTTTTTTAAAGAAATCTTTATTTCCTGTGTGAGATTGCTGTGCATCCCTGTTTATTTAAATAGAAAACATTTGTTTTACTCTGTAGCACACACTAGAGTGAGCATTTGAAATGTTGGTGCTTTATACATTAATTTGTTAAATTACACTTTTACTAAGCTGATGTGACACATCTCTCCATCTCTCACTCATTTAGTCATACTCCATTTAAAAAATCGGTCAGGCAGTGCAAAATGCAGTTTTTGGAAAATTTGTTTAAAAACTCATGCAGTTTCATAGGATTTACTGAAAAAAAGTTTCACCCCTTAGCTCTATCCCTCCATTTTACCTAGAAGTAGGGGTGTCTCAATTCTTGTTGGGAATGAGGGGTAAGGCAGAGGGGGAGGGCTGTATACCCCTTGAAACAGATTTTTCAGCAGCACACTTAAACAAAGAGCTATGAATGCTTCGTGAATCACTGGGAAGGTGGTGGCGCAAGAAACAAATATCAGTATTTTCATATTTTCACTTTAATAAATTATGAGAAACAAGCATAAAACTTCACTAACATATTGCAGGTGTTGCAAATTTCCTTTTCAACCTTAAATGGCGATGCAATTACATTCTAGGATCCATGGCAACTGCAAAATGTAAGGTTGAACAAAAAGACCAAATACTTCACTTTACTAAAGTACAATTTTATCAGTTCAGTATTGAGAAGAGAAATTACTTTTTTGTTGTTGTTTTATCTAATCAATATTATCAACTGTTTGTATTATTTATTTCATTTTTTTATTTTTTATTTTTTGCAGATTGTTTGCTACATTTATTTCACACGTATCATAGCCATTCTCATTAAGGTTATTGTGCCTTTCCAGTGGAAATGGCTTTATCAGGTGAGTGAAGAACATTTTCTTTTACTTAAAATTATTTTAACATAAAACATTTAACAGGAAATAAGAGTAGTAAAGCTATAGCAGAAACCCTACAAAGAACCAGGTCTTTGTTTTTCTTTGTATGATTCCTTTTGTACCAGTGACATCAACTTCTTTTGCCATTTAGCCATTGTCAGCTTAACTTTTAATTAAATCTTTTAATTACATTTTCATTCAATGTTGCTGTGCATTTTGTTTAATTTTTTTTCTGAAAGCAGATGTCTTTCAGTAATGGCCAATTCACACTATAAACTTGCCTCTCCTGTGCTCTCTTCAGCTACTGGATGAGTTAGCTACTTTGACCTTCTTCATCCTGACGGGACACAAGTTCAGGCCAGCCTCTTACAATCCTTATCTGCTGCTCTCTGTGGAGGATGAGGAGGACATGGAAATGGATGATGTGTAAGATATTTCCACATGTATAATATTATATGAATAACAAATATTCATTATGTAATCTGTAAATAACAGAAACATAACTACTCTAATGCTAATTTAATGCTAATACATTTAAATGGGTAAAGTACAATGTACATTAAGTACATTAAGATTGAGTGATGGGTTTTTAACCTTTTAAAAATTCTTCCCACTCATACACATCTCTTAAATAAACATGGTTCTCCATGGGACCAAAAGTGGTTTGTCTATGGTATCACTCAAAGATCCCTTGATAGCATTTATATTAATTTGTTTACCTTTATATTTATTATGTTAAAAAGTGTACATTCCACCTTTAAATGGTGCTGTACTCACATTTGGATGCCCAGCTGCTGCACTATTTATATTTCCCTGCTTTCCATAAAAATAGTATTAAATTAATGTAAATTAAAGTTCAACCTTGGGTGCTTTTCGACAATCCTTCACTCTCTAACTGTTACTTGTTACTGTGTGCTTGTTTGCCTACATCTCCCCATCCTGGTTTATGATCAAGCTCTCCTTAATCAACATGAACTTGAATGTGTTCAGTCCAAAAAAAAAAGCCACACACAAATAAACCTAACATTATCACTGCTGCCGTTGTGGTTTTCAAAGTCCGTTGTTCCAATAAGAGACCAGGTGACATCACCGCGGAGGAGCTATGGTCATGTTGACCCGACTAGAGCTGATACCATGCAGTGGGAATGCGCCTTATGTTGCTGCTTTTGGACAACGGCCTGTTTGCTCTTGCCGCTTCTATCAGCTGGAACTGTTGACAAAGGGATTCTGCTGGCTATTGCTGATATCAACCGAGGGAGCATGTTTTCACTGCTGCTCTTCAGCAAGCAAGCGGTCTGCTAACACTGCAACTCCTCATTGCTGCTAACTGATGGCTAGCAGCCTGCTAACTCTGCTGGTAGTTGCTGCTAATGTTAACTGAGGGAGCCCATCTCCATCTAGTGGCCTGCTAAAATGATAAGTATTGATTGTGACTGTCAAATCATAAGCCTGTTTTAACCGTGTTTCAGTGTGTTGTTTTTTGTGTGTGTGTTCTTTGCTCTTTGTGATATCTTTGCTAGTGCATTGGGTTCTTGAAAAGCACTTTATAAATATGCTGCATTATTATTATTAATATTGTTAGGTTACTGTTGTGGACTTGTCTAAGTGGTAGCTTGAGGGCAAGAAGTGTTTTACGCATCCTTTTATCTTGTGGATCCCCACAGATGTTTGTCTGCAGTGTTGCACCATGCTACAAAAGCAGGGAAAGAGAGTGAAGATTAGAAAACATTGGTGCACTAGCACTTGAATGTTTTTCCTGCTGTTTGTGTTAACGTATCTTATCTGTCAGCGCTCTCTGAAGCCAAGCTATGTTTGTCCACAGCCCTTTTTCCCCCAGACCATACTGCGGTGGCTACTTCTCAGCGAGACATTTCATCTGCAGTGGTGGTGCAAATCACCACAATTTACAAAAACTGGAATATATGCACTATTTAGATACTGCCTATACTTCTGCAACAATGGCCCTGGTCAACACAAGATTGCTCACCAATAAAAAATTTATTCTAAAAGAAATGTTTATATTCCAAGAACAGGACTTTTTACAGAGAATTGGCTGGTTGGCAAGTAAAGCCCTTTCATAAAACTGTTGGACAAGGGAAGTGGGGGGGGTATTTCACTCTGGTTTTACAACACTCGATGGTACTGACTCTGCTCTCTCGAGATCAACTAATGATTTATTACTTACTGTTGATTCTGGTGACAGGGTCATCATAAGTCCTCTGGATATTAGAGCAGCATTTGACAGAGTTAACCATAATATACCCCTGCATAGCTTGCACCATTGACTGGTTCATATTTATTTAAACATATATTTAAGCAACTTAATCAACATTTGACATCTTTTCTCCTCCTTAGCCATTATGACATATGAAGTCCCTCACAGGTCAATTTTGAGTTCATTCTATTTTCCGTTATTATGCAGAAGGCTTACTTAACACTAAAATTCAATGACAGATATAAATAAATAAATATATAAATAAATAAATACTGTGCATAGGGTATAAAATGTTTAAAAACAATGTTCTTGTTTTGAACAATAACAACTCTGAAGTCATTTTATTTTGCCCTGGAAATTCCATTGACTCCGCCTCCAGAAATCTAGGCCATTTATTACTGTGAAATTCCAGGTTAAAAAAATTTTTAAAGGAAGAAATTTTCAAGTCAGACCTCTATTTCGATTAACAGATATACTCTTAGTAAAAGTGGTTTCTTTCAGCTAAGAAAAATTGCCCAAATAAAACCAACCCTGTCTTTTAATGACATTTTTCACTGAAAAAGTTATCCATGCTTTTATGTCATCCTAGTTTGTTTATTTGATGTCATCCTAGTTTGTTTATGACTATTGTAACGCATGTTTTATAGGAGTAATCTGTCCTCTCTGAGACGTCCATGACTGGTTCAAAACACAGCTGCTAGACTCCTGACAGGCACCTGAAAAAGGGAACAGTCCTAGCCAGCCTCCACTGTACAATTCCATTAATTTTAAGGTCTTACTTAAAGTTATTTACTTAAGGTTTGTTTTTAAAATAAACTCTCCCTGGTTTCCAACACAAGATCTCTCAGATCCTCAAATCAGTAACTCCCACTGTAGATGTTCCACAGTCTCAAATAAAGCCTTTACTGAACCTGCCCAAAGACTATGGAACAACCTACTATTCAATATTAGATATGCACCCTCCATATCAGATTTTAAATACAAACTTAAAATCTTTTACTCCTTTGCTTTTGAAATCACTTAAATTAAACAAAAGTCACAAATATGTTTCATTGTTCACAAATGAATAAATCCCAATCTGTGTCTCGTGGTCTGCAGTTTGTACAGTTACATTCATAAATACATGTTTTAGGTTTTCATAGATATCATAATTCTATGCGAAAATCAATACATTTGTTTTGATTTTTGTATGTTTGTAAAATCGAAGTCTTGAATTTAAAATATATTTTAAATTGTTGAATCTGCATTTGTGGATCAAGTCACTTGCATGTTTTCCATGACATATATCCGTTCATTTCCTCTTGCGGGTTTTTGGATTTTGAGACTTTCCTTTTGCATTTCACCCGATCCAAATACAAATGCAACCTGATCCATAAATGTGGCCAGCAGGCACACTGTTGTTTCCCCCAGTGTTTCAGGGCTTACCTTTTGCTCTCAGGGCCACAGCAAAACAACCCCGTCAGGAAATGAACAAATACAAGTCACGGAAAACACTTGTGACTTGATCCACAAATGCAGATTAAAAAATTTACAAATACATTTTAAAATCGAGACTTTGATTTTACAAATATATGCAATGTAAATTTAAACATTTATTAATTTTCACATAAAATTATGATATATCTATCATCATCATCTTTTCCGCTTTTCCATTTCAGGGTCATGGTGGCAACAGGGCGAGCAAAGAAGCCCAGACATCTCTGTCCCTCGTACATCCACCTCCTCCTGGGGGATCCCAAGGCATTCCCAGGCCAGCTGGGAGATATAATCCCTCCAGCGTGTCCTGGGTCTGACCCGGGGCCTCCTTCCAGTTGGACATGCCTGGTATACCTCCAGTGGGAGGCATCCAGGAGGCATCCTGATCTGATGCCCGAACAACCTCAACTGACTCCTCTCAACGCGAAGGAGCAGCGACTCTACTCCTAGCTCCTCCCTAGTCAATGAGCTCCTCACCCGATCACGGAGAGTACGCCCAGCGAACCGTCGGAGAAATCTGATTTCGGCCGCTTGTATCTGCGATCTCGTTCTTTCGGTCATTACCCAGAGCTCATGACCGTAGGTGAGAGTGGGGATGCAGACTGACCGGTAAATTAAGAGCTTTGCTTTATCAGCTCTCTCTTCACCACAACGGTGCGGTACAGCGACTGCATTACTGCAGACGCTGCACCTAACCTACGGTCAATCTCACTATCCCTCTTCCCATCACTCATGAACAAGAACCCGAGATACTTGAACTCCATCACTTGGGGCAGGTTCTCACCCCTTACCTGAAGAGAGCATGCCATCTGTTTCTGGGAGATAACCATGGCCTCAGACTTGGAGGTGCTGATCCGCATACCGACCGCTTCACACTCAGCTGCAAACTGCTCAAGTGAACACTGGAGGCCTCCGTGCGAAGAAGCCAGAAAACAACATCGTCCGCAAAAAGCAGAGATGCCACCTCCTGAGCTCCTCGACAAAAGCCCTCCTGTCCCAGGCTACGCTTCGCCACCCTGTCCATAAATATCAGGAACAGGAATCTAGGTAAGGCACAGCCCCCGGACAGAATCATCTGCCAGCTTTTCCCAGCACACCCTCACTATATGTTTGGGTTTACCAGGTCTGTCCAGCAGCTTTCCCCGCCATCGGATCCAACTCACCACCTGATAGTGATCGGTTGACAGCTCAGGCCCTCTGTTTACCCAAGTGTCCAAAACATATGGCCTCAGGTCAGAAGACACGACCAAAAAATCGATCACTGACCTTTGGCCCAGGGTGCTCTGGTGCCAAGTAAACTTATGAGCAAGCTTATGTTCGAACATGGTGTTCGTTATGGACAAACCACGACTAGCACAGAAGTCCAACAACATCACACCACTCGGGTTTAGATCAGGCAGGCCGTTCCTCCCAGTCACTCCTCTCCAGGTTACCCAGTCATTGCCAACATGAGCATTGAAGTCCCCCAGCAAAACAATAAAGTCAGTGCATGGAATCCCCTCTAGAACTTCCCCCACTGCCTACAGGAAGGCTGAATACTCTGAGCTGCTGTTCGGTACATACGCACCCACAACAGTCAAAGTATTCTTCTCTGCAAGCCGGAGCCGCATTGAGGTGACCCTCTCGTTTACTGGGACAACTCCAGCTATACAGCCGCCAGCCTGGGACTTGTCAGTATCCCCACATCCGCCTGGCGCCTCTCACCCTGTGCAACCCCTGAGTAGGAGAGAGACCAACCCTTATCGAGGAGTTTGGTTCCAGAGCCCACACTATGTGTAGAGGTGAGCCCAACTATATCTAGCTGGTATCTCTCAACCTCACGCACCAGCTCTGGCTCTTTCCCCCCAGTGAAGTTATGTTCCGTATACCAAGAACCAGTTTCTGCTGACAAGTTCCACAACGCCAGGGGCCCCTTCGCCCCCCGCTCTGTGCCCAATGGGCATTGCACTGCACCCCTACTCTGGATCTTGCGGGGGGTGAGCCCACATGATCCTCCCACCTTGCCCTTTCGAGCTGAGCCCGGTCGGGTTACGTGGGCTGCCCGGCCACCAGGCGCGCGCCGTCAGAAACTACCCCCCAGGCCTGGCTCCAGGGGTAGGTCCCGGTAACCCTCTCCTGGGCAGGGTGCACTGAGTTTTATTAGGTGTAGTCATAGGGATGCTTTTGGATCATGTTTGTCTGGATCTTCACTCCAGACCTGTTCGCCATGGGAGACCCTACTGGAAGCTAACAGCTCCCGACGACATAGCCCTGGAGGTCATGAGACCACACAAGCCTTTCCGCCACAACAAGGCCCTGATCCAGGAAGGGATGATTTATCTATGAAAACCAAAACCACGTGAGACAGATTGTGATGTATTCATTTGTGAACAGTGAAACATATTTGTGGGTTAACATTTATGCATTTGTAAAGTATTGTAAAGGCTAATCTCTCTCCATACTTGTGAGGGATCTTCTTTTCATTGCTGAAAAGAATTCAATGTTGAATTCAATTTTATGCTATTTACTCATATTTAACTTCTGTTGCTAGTTGCAGTTATTTTCTGCAAATGTTGGTGCTTTCCTTATTTTATGAGTTCCGATGCCATGTTATTTATGATTTAAATTATTAATTCATAAAGGCCATTGCCTAACAGCAGTTGATTTTTAAATGTTCTCTATAAATTATATTACTGTTATCTTATATACTAATGAATATGTCTGTGTTGAACAGAGACTTAAGTTAATTTATATTCATTTACAAATTCATTTTTTAAAAATACTAATTAATAGTGTAATTTTAGCTGCAACAAAGATTTTATTTATTTATTTATTTTAATATACAATTTTTTAAAGATAACCTATGAAGAAAAAAAGCCTTCAGCTCTTCTTATTTTTAAGCAGAAAATATACTAGATAGAAGCATAATGAAGCCAATGTAAGATTTGCCAAGAAAATGCATGAAGGACATAGATTTTATTCAGCAAAGAAGGGGCTTGGGTATTATCACAGTAGAACCTGGCCATTTCCAACTCCAGATATAATGCAGTGAGTAAGATTACTGTGACTCAGACACAACCCAAGTCACATTTAACAACTGCATATTAAAAATGCATAGTAAAAGTTATGCGATTTTGTTTTTTGTATTTATTTGTGACAGACAATATTAGAATATCTCTCTCACACACACGCGTATATAAAATACCTACTGCTCCTCTATTAGTACCACTTCAGGCACTTTATTCCCTCTCTATCTCTCCCTGGCCCTCTCCTTGTCGCTTTCATTTTGTCCCTGCCTCCCAAACCCAACCAGAAATAGCTTAGTGACACCATAGTGTCCTTGTTCTTCACCTGCGCAATTTCTCCACTCCTCCTTTCTCCATGCTGTTTTTCCCACCTCCTTGTGGACAAACTCAATCATGCCTTCACTCCTGTTCCTCACACTCATTCACTTTCTCAGTCCTTCATCGTAAATTAAACAGAGTGTTAAATGACCCTACAGCCTATTTTCTCCCCCTTATTCCTTTTTTTGTTGGGCAATGGCTGTGTAAAGTGGTGTGTTGTTGCATCCTCAATTGGTTGTGCCTCTCCAGAGAAATCTTAATCCGTGCAGGGTAAGGCTTGAATGTGACCTTCAAGCCCACTGACAACAATATATCAATTCTGAGCAGAAAGCGTATTGTTTTCTAAAATAATGTATGTCAAGTACCTCATGCCTCAGTAGGGATCTGTTCTCTTCTTCCTTCCTATTATTTGTATATTTCTACCATTTACCATTTGATACAGTGCAGTATATTAACCCCAATATAAAGATCACAGTTGTAAGGTAACCATAAACTTTTCACATAACCTGTAGCGAGGACTGTGTTTGAGACCAGATTTTACAAGCGTTTTTCTGATGGAAAACTTGGTCTTGGACTTGTTTTGGACTCATTTCCATGAAGGTGAAATCCTCTGAAGTTTTTCTAAAGATACAGAGCTCTAATTTACCAAAGAGAAGGAAGCATCCAATATGATTTGATTTTTAGCACTTTAAAAACACAAGTGATTACTCGCACAAGGAACAATTATTTTGATGAACAAAACTAAGTTGGAATGCGGTCGATATTGAATAAGTTGTGGACTGAGTTAACCCAGGTAGAGAAAAAAGAGACAGTAATAGTAAAACTGCAAGTGTGATTTCAGCTCAGCAGTGGTAGGTTCCCTTCACTATAGCTGCACAGATAAGCACGGAATCATAGCAGCCCCGAGGCAGTTATGACCCTCAAAATAATTCCATACACTGATTATAGCAGTAGAACTAGATAATGCTGTATCCACGATGTGGATTTGTCTGTGTGTGTGAGTGAGTGTGAGTATGTGTTGCCCTGTGATGGACTGGAGTGATGGGCGTGTTCCTGCTTTGCGCTTAGTGGTCCCATGTTGGGTCAGGACCTACAGCGTCCCTGAATCCAGTTACAGTTAAAGACCATGAATTAATAAATGTTACTGGTTATATGTTGTTTTTTTTGCCCCCCCCCCCCCCTCAAGCTGTTCTATTTTTATATGCAGCTTGAAATACAAGCAAGAAGAATATATATTTGGTTTAAGTTGCATTCAAGTGATACAGCATGACCACCGTAAAACAATAGTCGTTTGTCCATTTCATTGAATTCTGCATACATTTACACGTTTTGCTTGGCTCCCAGATGTTGAATACAGGCCAGGTTTTTTTGTTTGTTTATTTATTTGTTTGTTTTTTTATATATATAATCTGGCATGCATGATGGGGCTAATGTAACACATCAGCTGCTGCCAGTAGCTCCTCCACACCCAATCTGTGTTGAATCATAAACAATTATCAGTAACAGAAGGGACCAGAGTCAGTGTTTTATATGTTTGTGCATGTGTCTGTTTCATTTTGTTTCAGTTTCTCAAAAACAAATGGCTACAAAACAGTATTTCTGAGGCTGTTATGGTCTCTTTGACGTTCCCTCAGAAAAGAAAATGTCATGCTTGATCAATTAACCATAGGTTTGTGGCATAGCTCAGGGCTATTCCTAGAGAAACAGAGCGAATGTGAATATTTTACACACAGAGGCTTGTGTAATTAAACTTTTTCAAACTAGGAATGCTGATCACCAGAGAGACACTGCTGTTATCCGGAAGGCTTATAAAATTTGGTTCTCAAACCCAAATTTTGTTCCTTATTTGAAGACACTATAAGAGCATAACAAGAATGTTTATAGTTGAAAAATTAAATGACAATTATCAAAATAATTTTGTTTGAAATTCATTATATTGTGGTATTTTTGATCAAATGATTCTATTTCCCTCTGCTAGGGAAGAAATTCCAGCATTTTTGGCTGGCTATAAGAGTCACTGGATAAGGCTTGTAAAACTTACTTTCTTTTTGAAGCATCAGATTTCTTGATTTATGCTGTGAATAATTGCTATTTTTTCACTGCATTATTCTAGGTTTTTATTTTTTATTTTTTTGTCTTTTCCTGCTAGTCACAAAGGCAGACGTGATTTAGAACATGGGTCACCAATCTTAGCTAACTTCTATCTTCTAAATTATAGATCACCAATCTTATCCACACAGGGCCAGTGTGGCTGCAGGTTTTTCTTCTCACGAAGCAGGAGCAAAATTGATTTTACTTGTTTAATTCACTAGTCTCAGTCACTAAACAGTTATACAGGGTGTGCTTCTGTGGGGTTGGAATGAAAACCTGCAGCCACACTGGCCCTTTTGTAGATAAGATGGGTGACTCGTAATTTAGAAGACAGAAGATGGCTATTTTCAGATTTAAAATAATTGACAGTTAAGAAATATGTCCATGTATAATTAATAAATATACTTTATCTGATCTTTCTACAGGGTAACTACATCCACAGCCATAGGGGAGGCAGTTAAGAAGGTGAAAAAGGTATCAAATGGCCCATCAGAGGAGCGGGAGAGCGTTGCCTGATGGAAATATGGTCACCTGAGCTCAGGGTGTTTCTGAACTTTGTGACTTGCTACTGAAATGTTGGACTTTCTTTTAACCAGAGCTTCATGGCCACTTCCACTTGTTATTGTTTGTGGCTAATGGCCTGTTTTGAATGGACCTTCCATGATTATCCTGTACTAAGATATTGGCGGTCCAAAACTCATTTGTATATTTTTGTAAATTTCACAGACAGTAGTATGAGGACACTACATGCCGCTTTGCGATTTACCTTCCTTCACTGTAGTTCTAATGGAAGAGCTTGGTGCTGTGCTTTGTCCTCAAATATCACAGGTTTGTTTGACCTTTGTTTGTCTTTTTTTTTTTTATTATTATTATTTATTTATTTTATTATTTTTTTTTTTAATACCTCCTTTATCTGACATATACTTAGGCACTTTCTGTAAGACACTCCAGACATACCTAATTTACTGCAAAACAGCCGATTCTTTCTTGAGTTTTGATTTCTTACATATTTAATTTAGAGTCACATAGAAGATACCTGTATTCTTTGTATAAATGTACATATTGTGTGACAATTGTACAGCAAGATTCCTACTTTAAAGAACAAAACAAAGCATATGTAGTTCTGAACTTGTCATGTTTTTAGTGGCAGTTTTTCCCTCTTTCTCATATTTCATTTAATAATGGTGTATATGGGTAAGTCTACGCAATTCCAAAGTGGATGTTGCAGGACTGTATGTTATAGAGACATCCATTTTAATAATGATATGACTGACTGATACAAATCATTATGTTTTGATTATTTTCTTTTGTTGTTTGTGTGTTTGGTTTGGTTGGTTGGGTATTTTTTGGGTACCACACATAGGATTTTTTCATTTTGATGCTTATTTTTTGCTTATTTTGAGAAATCTCTGGGCAAGCTAAATAAATTAAAGAATTGATTACATTTTTTCCTCAGTATTAAATTGTGCAGTGGTTTGATTACACTCCTGTGTGATATTTACTTATATACGTATACATATAATTTTTTATAAAATTCAGATGATGTTTCCTCGCGATTTGCTCTCACTAGCTCTCAAGTCTGTTTGGGTGCTGGAAACCGGTCTAATGTGTTTACGAAGCCCCAGTGTCTGTATAAAACCAAACAGTCTCGGTCCAGTATGCTAGTCTCTCCTCTCTCTCTCTCTCTCAAAATGCATCTGTCCTTTTTTAGACAATGGAGAGAACTCCAAACATTTCAAAGCACAAACTGAGATGAGGATATTGCTCTATGTCTCCAAATTTGGGAGACAGCTAACCGCATTACTGAAAGTGTTACAAAACTAAATATCCTGAGTTACAAATGAGTTTCTGTGGCAATTCAAACAGTGAATAAAAAAAAAGAAAATAAAAATTTACAGTCAAGTTCAATTTCAGCCACATACAAATTTTCAAACATACAGTTCCACTTTAAAAGACGCAGAGCTTCTGAACACAGCAGAGAGAGTTGTGTTTCTCCACACTTGTAGACACCCGCTTTAATTAATCAGAAACAGCTAAAATATGGTAGGTGTGCTAGGCTTCTTCTGTCTTGCTCTCCGCCACAAACAAACCCTCTGAGTTTTTTAAGACAATGGAGTACTCCAAACATTGAATAGCGAGATGAGGCTATTACTTTATTTCTGCTTCATAGGTGGGTAATATTGGAGGGTTTTTTTTTCTTTCAAACACACCATCCCTCCTTAAAAGATGTGGCGCTTCTGAATGTAAACAATGGTCGATTTAAGTCTCCAGGAGCGATCTTACTATTTAAGATTACAACAACAAATATTATTCTTCCAGGGTCATTTCTGGCTGTCAGAACAGGCAAACACAAGGGTTCAGCTGGAGCTTATGGCATGGTAAAATCACATTCACCTCCACCTGTTGGCCGGTAACCGTTTACATTTTTCTGTCTCAAAGGCAGCACTACTTCCACAACCATTTTGAGAAGTCATTTTGCACAGGTGCCAGTTTGTCCTACTGTTTATCTTCATGATGGTTCTCCATTAAGACACTGTTAGATGAGATCACGCCACTATGCCCATGTAATGTGTGCCATCTACAGGCCATCATTTGTATCACTGGTTAAACATACTACCTATAGTCAACCTTTCATACAGGGCAGACAGCCTAATGCTTAGTAAAGCAAACTTGGGACTGATCCCCAAAGGATAGCGGCATTTATTTAGAAGTGTCCTTGCTACAGCAGTTAAGCAGTGAGATCTACATTGATCACAGGGTAAGTGCTCCTTGTTGGCCCTACAAACACCCCTTTCAGTAGCTACCTTAGCTAGCTTTCTTAGGAGTACTTCATTTAGCCAAGCTCAAACCTGCTTGGCTTCAGTGGATTTACTTGTTCTGGTGTTCAGACGCTGTGACTGCTGGCATCATGTTTGTTTCTATCTTATCCTGCAATATCTGAGCCAGAATTTACTGATGATGCCGTGTAAAATTTTTGTCATTCAAACTTATTAATGGGAAAAAAAGAGGAAATCTGTTAGTGAGTTGTGAAAAATTACCAAGAGAGCTATACTTGATGTCACTATCACCCAGTACATAGGAGAGAGGTCCTTTGTCTCTAAACAGATTGGTTTGTGTCTGGCATTCCCCACATGAGTATTTTTTTTCCAAGTGTGCAAATATTCTGAAAATCTTGAATGCTTATTGTGGCATATGAAAAAGTGGATTTATTATCACAGGCTGTGTCCTTGTATTTGACACTCATGCAGAGTAAATCATTTTCAAGTCCTCAGCCTTTTTTCTTTTTCTGCAGCTCAGATGCCCTTTAGAAAGCTTCTGATGTTGACAAAATATCAACAAGCAACTAATGAAGGACCTGTGCTGCCAAACAGTGTGTCTCTAAAAATAACTCTCTCCATGTTAGCGCTAAAACTTTCCCCAATCTCATGGCCCATGTGACAGATGGAGGTTTCAGAAGCGTATTTCAGGCGGAAACACACACCCATACTGCAGACATGTGGGATTCTTCCTACATACCTTACCAGAGAAGATACACAGAGGATCTAAATCCTGCCGTAATAATGGTGCCATTTCTGCTTCAACCCCAAATGGTCATCTACAAAATAGCTTTATGTAGTCTCAAAAAATGTTTTTCTTTAAATTATAGCAGTAGAATAACTGTTCACAAGAAACTCTCCAGCACAGAAAAGAACCATTTATCCATGCAAATGAACATAAAAGCAGTTGGAGCATTCAAACGATTGTTTGATCTATGTCTATCAACAATAACATTATACTCACCTCCTTGTTTCTTCTCTCATCTCCACTGTGCAGAGTAGAAATGCGTAGTTCTACAATTACAGACTGGAGTCCATCTTGTATATATTGTTTCCTCTTTTTCAACCAGTTCTTTGATGGTCATGACCCCCACAAGTCCACCGAAGTGATTCAGGTGGTGGGTCAGTCTTAGTGCTGCAGTGACACAATGTGGAGAACAACTGCTGTGTTTAAATGATGTAGTAAACAGAACATCCACCCATTGTCTTGTTCCCTACTGTGTCTCTCGGACCCTGTTCAAACGAATACAGATCTTTTTAAGGGATGATGGTTTTTGTCTGCGTTTCGGCCTCACGTCCACGCGGCGTTTAACGTCACTGAAAACTGAGGTTTTCGAAAACCCTCTCCAAGCGGAGAAATTCATATAGTTCCTCACTAAAACTAAAATGCATGCACTCAGATAGCTCTAGGTTTCAGATTCCCACATGTGAACAAATATAAATGCTGTATTAGAATTATATTTATATTCATACACAGGATAAGAAAAACAGGAAAAGTAAAATACCCTATGCCAATCCATTAGGGCCCACCCCACTCTTTTCCTTCCTGCAGCCACAAAATATGTTGTTTAAAACCTAAACCTAAAGCCTAAGGTTGTTGTGGTCATTTGTGATCTGATCAGCTACCAGCAACATCTATCCATCCATCCATTATCTGTAACCGCTTATCCAATTTAGGGTCGCGGGGGGTCCAGAGCCTACCTGGAATCATCGGGCGCAAGGCGGGAATACACCCTGGAGGGGACGCCAGTCCTTCACAGGGCAACACAGACACAGACACATTCACTCACACATTCACACCTACGGACACTTTCGAGTCGCCAATCCACCTGCAACGTGTGTTTTTGGACTGTGGGAGGAAACCGGAGCACCCGGAGGAAACCCACGCGGACACGGGGAGAACACACCAACTCCTCACAGACAGTCACCCAGAGCGGGAATCGAACCCACAACCTCCAGGCCCCTGGAGCTGTGTGACCCAGCTACATCTAGTTACATTTAAATGAACTAGTATCTTGCACCAACCCACTAAGGTACGTATAGATAGAAATAATGCACAAAACCACGTAAAAATTTTTATCTTAAAATTATCTTCACTGACATGTAATAGGGAGAACAGAGCGTCTGTCTGCAGAAACTGCACTCTGTAACTTTTGGAGGAGGGCAGGAAACCTCCCCATTGGTTTCAGTACATTGCACTACACAGGGAGTATGGAGTGATTTGGAATTAAACCACTGTGTTTATCTCATGCTTCCTGGTATTTTGATATCGGGATATTTTCAAATATGGAGTGTGGAAAATGTGTTTTTAAAAATAAACAGATCCTGTGGGCTGTTTACGCTGTCATGTGACTGCAGCTCACAGGTGCATCCCTTTAGGTCTCATTTAATAAGCTCAGTCCTTGTAGTCTCTTGTCATGGTCCATTGTTCTCCTAGTCATCTTTGTGTTTGTGCTGTCAGTTTGTCGGCTTTGTTTCAGAGCTGTTGTTTTTTTTATTGTTAATAAATGTTTTATTGTTTTTCTTTATTGTTATTTTTATTATTAAATCCATTAACTCACCTCAGCACATGCATCCATCTTTTTACTCGTATGATTCCCCTGTGTGACACTTACTTAGGGTGTGTTCAGAGCTGTAGTTCAGGTCCCTTGGTCCAGACCAAACAAGAAAATGATACATTGTTACATTTTAGTCCTGGTCTATAGATTCTATGT
This sequence comes from Hoplias malabaricus, assembly GCF_029633855.1. NCBI lineage: Eukaryota > Metazoa > Chordata > Actinopteri > Characiformes > Erythrinidae > Hoplias > Hoplias malabaricus. The sequence goes on along the minus strand of NC_089801.1, from coordinate 26,656,742 downwards.
GGGAAAAGGTCATCCACACACAACCACATATTTCATGCAAACCATGTTTCTCAGGAACAAGTATCTCTCTCAAGGGTTACCCTTCATGATCCATCAGAGTGCTATTTGACACTTGAGATTCACCCTCTCCATAAATCCTCACTGAATAACCCCCCCCCCCCCAACTCTCTCCTCACAGGTGCATGACTGTGTCTCGTTTATTTTGAATCATTTCTCCATCAACAGCACATAAGCCAAATGCAATCCTGCGCAACTATAATCCAACAGAGAAAACTGCAAAAGAAAAATAATATTTATCTTTCTGTGCCAGAGCAAATGTTTCACAAAATGTAAAGCTCATTTTTAGAAGATAATTATAGAAAATAGAAAAAGTGGAGGAGGCTCTATGTTGAACCCACTGTGGAAACAAATTGTCAGTCATGCACACGTAACTGATATATATATAATCTCCCTCAAAAAGCATGCACTAAAATGGTATGCTCTTTAGATTAAGCTCACCATGCTCAATGGCAAGCACTCTTTAGGGTTATATAAAGCCTCCCAGCACTTGTCTGTGAAGCAGTAAAACTGGGAAGATATGGAGGCCTTCATGAATCAGTAATTGATCTATCAGTAACTGGCCTCGTTAATGCTCTTGTGGCTGAATGCCATCAAATCCTCACAGAAACATTTTAAGATGTTGTGTGAAGCCTTCACAGAAGAGTAGAAGTTGTTATGCAGTAAACTGGGCCAAAGCACCCCAGTACCATTCATTTAAAAGGGAATGAACAGGTGTTTACATACTTCTGTCCAGCGCATCATTCTTAAAGGCATAGTAACAAAAATGAACTCTATAGTTCTAAGGCATAAAGGAAATGTGTAAAAAAATCCATATAAGGAAAAACATGGCCTGTTTATTGGCTTCAGGACAGTCAAAAGGAAAATGATACTCGTTACTTCTTTATTTTTTTTATCTAAATAGTCACAAAATGACAATAACTTCAGAGACTGAAAGTTGTATGAATGGCATGTAGTGTCCTGACAGGATGGTATTAAACAGCACATATTTCTGAGCTAGTTTGAGGATAATATTAAGAAAAATAAAATCTTCCATAGGAGGGAAAAAGGGGGCATATCAGGAGATGTAGCCTACTTTTAAACTGGCCTGAGTATGAGCTATTCTAATCTAGGGTAGCCATGGTCTGTGAGCTCAATATGGTGTGTTCTCTGAGGGGAGGGGGGGAGTGGGTATAGAGTGACACAGCAGGTGACGCTGCTGGCAAAATCCTGCAGGCTGCTTCTGGGGCAGCATGGCACTGACTCAGCAATATTCAACACAGATTTGCTTTTTAACTTTTCTTTTCTAGCAATATTCTATCTGAATATTGTTATTTTTTAACTGTCTCTCTTTCTGTTTGTGGTCATTTAGTTCTCTCTCTCTCTCTCCCTCTCTCTCACATTAACATCAATGGACACTTTTTGCCTGGACAACATACCAAGTACCTGTTGTGCCACTGTGCTAAAACATAAACCAATCAGCAATAACATTATGACCACCTCCTTGTATCTACATTCACGGTCCATTCTTTCAGCTCCCTTTCACCCTGTTCTTAAATGGTCAGGAATCCCCACAGACCAGGTATAATTTGGGTGGTGGATCATTCTCAGCGCTGCAATGACACTTGCGTGGTAGTAGTGTGTGTTGCGCTGGTATGAATGGATCAGACACAGCAGTGCTGCTCGAGATGTTAAACACTCACTGTCCATTCTGTTAGGCACACCTCCCTCGTGGGTCCACCTTGTAGATTTAAAGTCAGAGACAGTAGCTCTTCGGTTGCTGCACAGTTTGTGTTGGTTGTCCTCTAGTTTCTCAAACATGGACACAGGAGGCTGCCAACTGGACGCTGTTGGCAGCAGCCAAGTTAGAATTTTTTTTTAATTGTCGTAAATATGCATTAACTGATATGTGCACGTTGTGGTCAAATGTTTGGGGACACTTGCTCATCCAACATTTCTTCTAAAAGGAATGGCTATTTTTTGTCTTTTTTTGTTGCAGCAAAAGCTTCTACCATGAAAACTACAAAAAATAAACAGTAAAATAGACATTCTATCAGTCCTCCTTTAACGTTTCTCAGGCCAATGACCATTGCACCTCACACCACGCACTGTCCATTACCAAGAGCGAGGCGCTGTCCACAGTTCTGAAGCAGAACACCACTGTTTTGCGTGGATCGCACGTTTGACTTATAATTGCGACATTAAAACAGTTAGGGATGTGTTATTCATATGCAGGCACAATTTGAGGCTGATAATGTTTTTTACAAGGGAAATGACCAAAGAAATATAACATTTTGCCAAAATTGATTGAATTTGCAAAACGTGCCTAGATTTTCAGCTTCCCCTGGCTTTCAGTGTGCATTTAAAATCTACTCCAACTTCTGTTCTATTCAAATTTTTATTATAGATTTCAGTACAGAAAGATTTAGGTTAAAAGTGTTTCAGGAAGTATGGAAGAAGGAGGATCACTGCATATTTGGGAATCCTTCCCATTTTCATTTGTATGAAAGAAATGCATGTGTCAGAATGTCAGTAATGGACGTGCTAATCATGAGTAATGTCCATGCACAAATCATAGATGAAAAATGTAAACAACCACATAAACCCCATACTGAATTTAAATAATAAAGGATTCATAAAGAGAGATATAAGCTACAATTAAATCCTATAATATTAGTCTAAATTGTGTTATGTTTCGCAGACAATAATTGCAGCCATTTCACTTATCATTCTACAGATTTTGAGTTGAAGTTGCAGGTTCCCTTCTGGTTTATGGTTCTGGGATTTTCAGTCATTCACATTAATCATATTATATCAAGTAACTAATAACAGTTAACGGTTATTTAAGAACTTAAATTATTTTGTGGTGTTTAATTTTAAATTTATTAATATGTGTAAAAACTCAGGCACGCACTTAACCATGTAATTGTCTTGAGGGTCCTCTCAGAATTGTTGATTATTGGTTGTCTGTAACTATTTACGAAGTTCAGGGTCACGGTGCGTCCAGAGCATACCCAGAATCACCAGGTACAAGGTGAGAACACACTCTGGAGGGGCGCCAGTCCTCTGAACCTGGAAAATGTAGTATAGCTTTAAAAAATTATTTTAATCTTTTTTTTGGGGGGAAAAATATGAATAAACAGTGAATAGACTGTTGAACAAGACTGTTGAGGTTATAACTAAGTTTATATTTCAGCTGAAATCAAAAGACCTGTCACCCAGGAGGACACGGATTGAGCGACTGCATCTTTGTCAAGACTTTTTTACAGGCATTGTACAGCCATGGGCTGGATTTTGAGGGTAAACTTAGGTCTATAGTACTTTGATATGCCATCATCATCAATATTACACTACTTTACAATACTAACAGTTCGGCTTGTGTAAAGTCATTACACAGTGTTGCACAATGTCAGAAAAATGTTATTTGAACCAGAGATGTATATGTGGTGTAATCTGTAGTTAAAAAAGAAACAGGGCATAGTTTTAGCCCATGTACACTACACAGACAAACCCTTGTAAATCAGATATCAGGTAATCAGATAATCAGATCTACTTCAAACTGAAGGTATTTGTGTTTATAAAAATGTGTGGATGCCTTTTTACCATACAAGGAAATTAGCATTTTTTGTAAATATCTGATAGTTTGCTTAACTTTAAATCTAGACTCTCCCCATCAAGATAATTGCCTACAGTTTTGCCTACAGGACGAACAGGTCGACAGAGAATGTTGTCATCACAGCTCTCCACTCAGCCCTCATTCTTTTAGAACAGAAAAATTCATATAAGGAAGCTGTTCGTGGACTTTAGTTAAGCTTTTAATACAGTTATTCCACAAAGCCTGGTCAAAAAACTGGGCGATCTGGGCCTGGGCAATTCACTATGTTCATGGATATTGGACTTCCTGAGCAACAGACCCCAATTCGACAGAATGGGAAACCGCACATCCTCAACTCTCATCTTGAACACAGGCACCTCACAGGGATATGTCCTCAGCCCCCTCTTCGACTCACTCTTCACATATGACTGCTCCCCCATTCACACCTTCAAAAACATCATCAAGTTTGCTGATGACACCACCATTGTAGGACTGACTGCGAACAACAACGAGTCAGCCTACAGGGAGGAGGTCCAGCATCTGACAGTATGGTGTAGGAATAATAACCTGGAGTTGAACCCCAATAAAACCAAGGAGCTGGTCGTGGATTTTAGAAGATCCACTCGCACCGCACCATAGCCTTACTCATCAATGGAGTGGAGGTTGAGAGAGTGGAGAACTTTAATTTCCTTGGAATACACATCTCTGCTGACCTCACATGGGCCTTCAACACCCGATACCAAGTGGGGAAGGTACAACAGAGACTCTACCTCCTCAGAAAGCTGAAGCACTCCCACTTCCCTCAACATTTGCGGATGAACTTTTACAGAGCCACCATCGAAAACCTCCTGACCTACTGCTGCACAGTTTGGTTCACTAGTTGCACAGCACAGGACAGAAGAGACCTGCAGCAAGTGGTGAGAGAGGCAGAAAAAATCATAGGAACTTCACTACCCCACCTCAGTGACATTTACAACAGCCGACTCCAGAAAAAGGCTATCAATGCATTTCGATGGACACTACTCACCCTGGACACACTCGGTTTTCCCCCCTCCCTCCAGCAACCTTAATCATCCTTAACTAACCTTAACCAATCCATCCTGACTGATAATCAGTGGAATCAATGGTCAATCATCCATACTAACAGACATCCCTGGTTTTGATTCATGGTCAGGGAACAGTTCCTTTGGGGGCAGCCGTGGCCTTGAGGGTAGAAAAGCGAGCTTGAGGCCGCAGGGTCCCTGGACCGGCAAGGTGGGGAAAGAAATAAGTAAGAAAATAAATAAATAAATAAATAAATAAATAAATCGATCGATCAAATACAGCTGAAGTGCCTTTGAGCAAGGCACCTAAATCCCAAACTGCTCCCTGGGCACCAAGTTGGCTGTGTGTGTGTGTGTTCACACCTCTACTGTGTGTGTGTGTGTTTCCACTGCTATGGATGGTTTGAAGGCAGAGAGGCAATTTCCCTATGGGGTCAATAAAGGTGACTCTATGTATATGAATTTCCAGCACTTTTTTTTTTAATTGTCAGCATGGGTTGTGGGCAAAATGATGTTTCTTTATTTGTTTGTGTTGAGTTCTAATCTAAAACTAGGAATTACAACTCCTCAGTGTTTCTGAAATGTTGTTCAGATTAATACAAGGTTATTACAGTTCAGATCAGTTTTACATTTAAATCTAATGACTTAAGAAAGAACCGTCTAGCTGGACTATCTCTCTCTGGCATTACAAGCCACATTGATCGGCTCACTTGATTATTTATTTATTTATTTTGGCTCAGAAGGGATTTGGCTAATGACAGCACTAAGTGCATGCTTACAGGCAAAAAGACTGATGAAATGTGATGTAATCATTCACATTGGTGTCACATGCCCAAATGAAAACGCTGGGATTTGATATGTCACTACATGTCATATTAACTGGTAATGTGAATTCATTTCATGACCAGTGCTTTTCTTTAACTGGTCAGCATATCGCAATAAAGGAAGCACCACAGGAAACTGGTTTGGTCTTAGCAGCAGTCAAGTCTTAATCCCCTAATTTAAAAGCCCTGTTTGGATAGTACAACCTCCACAGAAGAATGTAAAGTAAGTTATGTGTAATACATGATTATTTAAATTTAATCTACTTGTATATCTAAGAATACACTTACGACTAAGTGATGTATGTGTTTTTATTAAAGGCATGAAATTGGGGAAAAGCAGCAGTACATAGAGCCTACTGGCCTCATCATTCAGGCGAGGGGACTGTTCTGTCTGGCAGCAGCCTGTTTGGTGGACTTCCAGAGGAGACAGCATCTGGTGATTGCATAATTGAGGTGAAATGTCAATGGTCTGTCAGAAGCAATATTGTCCTGCAGGCAGCTGAGAATAAGGCCTTTTGTTTCTAGAGATGGATAAAGTGATTGGTTCCCTCAGACTAAACTCACCAATATTGGCATCAAATCCAAGGCAATCTACACCTGATCAAAGATAATTGTTGCCATTCGCTTAGATTCCCCTTTACCTGGTCATTTTGTCAGTGCTCAAAGACCCACACTGACACTCTGGAAACTTTTTTTAAAGAATATTTCCTACCCCACCTTCTCTCACAGTATTACATTAACATGCAGTTGTATGTTATAGGGCGGCACGGTGGCGCAGCAGGTAGTGTCGCAGTCACACAGCTCTAGGGGCCTGGAGGTTGTGGGTTCGATTCCCGCTGGGTGACTGTCTGTGAGGAGTTGGTGTGTTCTCCCCGTGTCCGCGTGGGTTTCCTCCGGGTGCTCCGGTTTCCTCCCACAGTCCAAAAACACACGTTGGTAGGTGGATTGGCGTCTCAAAAGTGTCTGTAGGTGTGAGTGAATGTGTATGTGTTGCCCTGTGAAGGACTGGCGCCCCCTCCAGGGTGTAATCCCGATTACAGATAATGAATGAATGAATGTATGTTATAATTAATTAGGTTTTATCACTTACTTCCTGTTGAGGTGTTTCGGGCATGTCCATCTGGGAGGAGAGATTATTTGTCTCCACTGGCTTGGGAATGCCTCTGTATCCCCCCGGAAGAGCTGGAAGTAGTGGCTAGGGAGAGGGAGGTCTGGGTTTCTTTACTCGAACTGCTTCCCCCGTGACCTGGACCCGGATAAGCGGTGGACAATGGATAGATGGATGGACAATAACATGTTCCTGGATAAAGAAGAAAATCATATTTATCTGGTATTGCTTGTTTTATTTAGAGTTTGAAAGTTAATCATTCAAAATGAACAGGCATAAATCATTCATTACAACACGTATAATACATTCAAAACAAACATTTATAAATCAGTCAATAACTTGGAAGACAAAATCAAGTTAAGATATAACTTACTTCATTGAATTTCCTTGAGAATGGGTGTTTGCAAAGTTGTTAGACATATGTACAAGATATAAGCTGATGTTGATGAAGAAATTCATAATATTAACACTTTCTTGTAGGAAAATGTAATACTCTATGACATATTTACCCTGGATCAATATGTAAAGGTAAAATTATTTATTCCCTGATCAAGATCAAACACTTAAACCACCACATGTGACATCAAAGATGAATGGTAATGTATAGCCAAAATGATGGTACTAGATTACAGCAGGGTTAAATGCTTCCTCATTGGACTTGAAATGCCTGTGGATGTGCCAGGGGTGCTGCGGTTGTGAGTGTGTGAGTGTGTGTCACCCTGCAATGGATTGGTGCCCCCTCCGGGTTGTGTTCCCTCTTTGCGCCCAGTGATTCTGGGTAGGCTCTGGACCCATCACAACCCTGAAATGGATAAGCAGTTACAGGCAATGAATGAATGAATGAACATACTACTTGAGTGCAGAAACTATTGTTTTATGACCACCACTCTCTCAGCTTTGCTGTGGCATTTAATAGCCTCTCACTGATCACTCCTTTTCAGACAAAAAGAACTACTTTATTAAATTTTAAACCAAACCAGAGAAAAAGTTTAGGCAGGCAGTTGCAATAAAACATTATTCTCCAAAAACATGAAAGCAGGATCAGATTATTTATCCTGTAAACAAGGTGAATATAATGAGACAAAACATGTCTAACCAAATATATTTTGGCTTTTTCTTTTTATAATGCTACTCTGTGGGATCTTTTACCCCTTGACGGAAAGAGGCAAAAAAGGAGCTGTTTATGAGATAAATATCTCCTTCTTTCCCATCCGTTTACATCAGTGCTGCACTCTGAAACCATATAACTGGTCCACTATATGGCGAACACACACAAACAATGATGAAAAAATAAAATAATTAAGAAATGACAGTATTTTAAGGCAGTATTTTGAAATTAAGCTGTTTGTAACTGAATCACATTATAGTCTTTAAAGGCAGAACATTTTCAACACGTTTCCAGGACACTGGTACACCTATGGTGCTCGCCAACAACAATTACAACTTACTTCCTGGGAATACTGCTCGTTTCACACCCCGCCAAAATTTTCGTTAATGTTTATGTGCTTTGGTTACAATGTACTAACACAGTCATGCCAATAAAGCTACTTTGAATTGAATTGGGTGTGGCTTAAGGAATGGGGCACAGAAAGCGTTGTTAGGGACGACGCCACTAACACAGCGCGTGGCGGGTAGCCACACCCACCATCACCCTCCCACACCACACGCTCGCTCTCTCTCTGTCTCTCACACACACACACACACACACACACACACAAGGACAGAGGCAGCATTTAGCCTAAGAGCGACCCGACACTTCCCGAGCTCGCTAGCTCGGCATCAGAGACACTGGGGCATGGGACACGAGTGAAAATAATTCAGCCTCGCTTTCTTTTTTCCTCTTTGCCCGAGGACAGGCACTGCCCTTTTAAACCGCTTTTCATCACTCTCATTTCTCTGTCCCTCTTTCTGGCGTTGTATATATATATTTTTCTTTCATTTTCTTTCTTTCTTTCCTTCGTCTCCTACGTTCAATGTGAGGGAAAGAGGGGCAGCGGGGGCGGGGGATACATTTAGGGAGGACGAGAGAGAGGAGAGATGGGCAAATCCAACAGCAAACTCAAGCCTGAGGTGGTGGAGGAATTGACCAGAAAAACCTATTGTGAGTACTAAACCCCCCGCCCGTTCTCTCTCTCTCTCTCTCTCTCTCTCTCTCTTTCTCTCTCATTCACTAACACCCCCCCCACACACACACACACTCATACACACGCACTTAATGTCAAGTGCTTGTTAGCTAGAGCTAGTGTGCCCTACGCTTTAATGAATGAGATGCATTTCCTTTGCTTTTCTCTGCTTTGAGTGTCATTTGTCTCTTTATAGACATAACATACATAACAATAGGAGCTTAATGTGTATATATGTAACAAAATGTGAAATGTATATGATTATATTTATATTAAATAACAATGAATATTTCTAATCCACTTTTTAATACTATACTGCCTACTATAATTCAGAAAAGCTCTCACTTCATAGAATATTAGCATGAATGGATGGGGCTAAACAGCTTGATGAACAGGTGGTTTTCGTGTATAATTTCCTTCAGTAAGCCACTATTGGAGAGTTCATCTAACAGAATGTGGAAGCAACAATGGCACCACATCTGGCACTCACTCCATTTAGCTCCACTTACCTGTTCACAGAGGACTTACTCGCCAGGTACACTAGGTATAGTTAAAATTACTTTGAGCTTACGTTGGTAGGTAGCACAATAGTGTGGGCTATCAAATTAGCAAAGCGCAAGCCCCAGTTGCTTGGACTGCTGGTCTGCCCCCCCTCAGTCTATCTACTTCTGATTGTCCTTAAATAAGACAAGGGTGTGCACCATTCATTTCTTACATAAATAGCCATGGGAAATGCACATTCAAGTTAGACAGACTAGCATGCAAACTAATTCAATAGTGGAGCAGCACACGTTTCGCCACACTGGTAAACATCTGCTGATCTATGGGTTTATGAGTGGTGTGTGCAGGCTGCTCCCAGTTTCTAAAGCTTTGGTCCCATCATGGGATATCTCCTTGGTCCTGGATGCTCCCTCTCAGCCTTCATTGGAGCTGCTAGAGATTGTGTTTACCATGGACTCTTCCAGGTGAATCAGCGAGCTGGTAATGTTCTCAGTGTACCCTGTGTACCTTCACTTTGAAGCACACAAAGGTCATGTTATATCCTAAACCAGCCTTTGTGCCTAAAGTTAGTGGCTTTGCCTATGCCTGCACAGCCCTGATGCAAACTTTTATTCATGCCTTACTCTTCTCTTTGTATAAAGAATAGAGTTTGGTTACGTGTGCGCTTGTGCTTTGGTGCTTACACTGAACAAACAAGGAGCTTCAGAAATTAGCTTGTCATGTCACATGCTCCCGATGTTGCATCGTGCTCCTATTTTGCTTCAGACCTCCACATGGACTCAAATTCCCAGGATCCCCTGGGAGATCAACAGGACCTGGAACTCCTCCCTTCCACCAATCAGAAAGGGAGTGCGCTGAGCACTGATCTTCTAAACCTGGCAGAGGGACTATTTACATAGCATGTTTTCTTTGACTTGTTGCATATTATTGCCACTAGTCTGTCTGCCATTTTAAGTTTTTTTTGTTATTGCTTATCGTGCTTTTCACGGTCTAACTTGACTACTTTTGCCTTTAGGGTTGCAAAGGCGTGGACATTTTCTGATAAATTTCCAGTAAATTACCAGTAATTTTTCATGGTAACTTTAGCTCAGGAACTTTGGAAATTTTCAAAAATGTATACTTTCCATGGACATTTGGGGAACTTTGGAAATGTATGGGAATATTGTTTAAATGAACCAAATCATACACTATCATCAATGTACCATTTATTTTGTCTACAGCAGACGTGAAGGCATAACAATACAAATAATAATTGCATTGGCATTCTTCTTTTGAATAAAATGACAAAGTGTAAAAACACTAAAGTTAATGGTCTTCAAAATGTTAAATAAATAATTAACAAGTATTAATTCTTGGTTACAGAAACCCATGGTAAACTAACCTCTTGCTAGCCTGCTAGTCTTGGTAAATTAGTTTCTTAAATGAAATATCTCATTAAGCTTTTCTGATTTATCAGTGATAGTGTAACACTCTCAGACTAGAACAGACGCTCGCAGAAGAGGCTAAATTGTTTATTAACAATAAGGGCAATCCAACAAAGGAGAGTTGGAGAGTTACAGTTGTGATAGGTCGACCAGGTGCTTGGAGGAGTCATGTGATAGACAGAAGAGTTCTGAGAGTGGAGTTTTTGGGTTCAGGATATAGAGTGTTCACTAGAAGGAGTGACAGATAGCAAGCAACTGTGATTACACCTTGATTTAATAATTGCTTAAATGTTTCAGTGCTATTACTGTCAATAAATATATGAACTTCGTCAAAATTTGGCTGACTTTAGTTCATCCTTTGGTCCAAATGTGTGCTTTCAATAGTGATGAGTGTCAGGTTTCTAGAAATCATCTGGACATATGCTGTACACGTGATGGAAGAATGAACAGTGCAGGGGGTGTGCAATGTGCCATGTGCCTGGGATTGAGGCGCAGCTCTGCTATTCAACTGTTTTCGTGTCATATCTAATTATTTTAGCCATAATTATGCTTCAGTATATTTTTTACCAACTATATGTAAGTTTCTCACCTTTAACTTTGAATATTCCAATTTTGTTCCCATTAATTCCCATAATTACCTGTTAATTTCTGTTAATTCCCAACCCTACTTGCCTTACACTTTGTACCTGTTCGCTGTTTTAGTAGTCTGTTTTTCTCTTTTTTCAATCTGTTTTTCAACTGCCCTTTGTTATAGCTAGTGCCGCCATGGGTTTGCAGCCCCTAAGAGGTCTTTAACTGCTTTACACCTTGGAAAAGGCTACTTCATAAACCATCTTCAATGGGTTGTCCTTATAGGATTTGAATGGGCCGTGCCACACATTTGTCAGATTCTGTTGGTTGGATGTCAGAGAGCCCATGGCCTATGTGGTCCTTAGTATGAGCTCTATTCATCTTCTAACTTTGATGAATAGATGTTATTAACCTTAGACTTTTCCACGTATGAACTTAAGATTTTGGGTTATTTTCCTCAGTCAAGACAGCTTTGGCCATGGACTTGTGAGCAAAGGGCTATTTTCAATAACCTCTATCTGGACAGCATTGTATCAGTGAGCCTTTTTAGTACTCCCTTGTCTGGACCAAGCTTTGGCCAAGGAGACACCTGGCGATCTTATGGTTTAGGGCTGTCCTTTCCCTCCACACCCTAGAACCTTCTGCACCTTGTCTAAAGTCAGTTGGAAATCATACAAGCATACAAATAATGGTTGGTTTTATCTTTCATGAGTAAAGTAACTCATCACATTTCCCTAATTGGACTTCACAAGGGAAGGACTGGCAGACATCCCAGAGGTGCTGCTATTTTATATTAAAATTTGTTGTTTCATGTTATGGGCCCTTTAATTGTGTCTTAATATGTGAGAATAGCCTATATCTCTGAAAGTTTTTAGTAAGTTGCACACACCACCGCTCTTTAAATGACCATTTTAATTGCTTTTTTGGATTGCATTTTTGTTATAATTAGATATTGATCCTTTATAAGAAATCAAAATCTCTTCCTAAACAAATAATGCTTTGCCATTAAACATTGTGCTTCACGATTTATAACAATTCTCCCCCTTAACAGAAAATAAATAACATGACTGCAGATCACAGATCAAGTTAAATGATTCACATGAGATCAGCTTTCTAGATCTTGATTAAGAAAAACAATTGACATTTCAAATAGGCAGTTGGCCTCAAAAACAAGTCAAGATTTAATTAAGAATAGTCATTTGAAAGCCTTAGTCTTGCAGGGAAAATGTATGTTTATATTCATGGGTGGCCACAGCTAAAGTTTTAGTTTAAACACAAAAAAGCTTTTAAATTTGAGCATGTTTTTGTTCTGATACCTAGTGATAGGATAGGTTAATTCAAACTACTGAAAAATATTTGCAGCTTCAGGGAACGTATGTCCAGTATCTACAGTACTAAGCAAAAGTCAAGGAACTCCTTTATTTAATTTCCAGTCACAATGATCAATAATTAAAATTTATTATTTTCAGAGATACTTCTGAGGATATTAGATTTTTCACTGAGAGAAGAAAACTTACTGGTTGTGTTATTTCAAATGGTTTTTATGGCATGTCAAGATGTTGTTAATACATAACTAATGTTCCCTTCCAGCCCAGATTTCATTATTAATGAATATGTTTTAGGATTACAAGGATTTTGAGAAGCAGAAAATGGCACCAATATCTTAGACTGAACTTTGGAGATTCATTCATTCATTCATTCATTCATTCATTATCTGTAACCGCTTATCCAGTTCAGGGTTACGGTGGGTCCAGAGCCTATCTGGAGTCATTGGGGAATTGGGAATACACCCTGGAGGGGGTGCCAGTCCTTCACAGGGCAACACAGACACACACACATTCACTCACACACTCACACCTACGGACACTTTTGAGTCGCCAATCCACCTACAAACGAGTGTTTTTTGGACTGTGGGTGGAAACCGGAGCACCCGGAGGAAACCCACGCGGACACGGGGAGAACCTCCCACAACTCACAAACAGAATAGTCTGCAAGAAAAAAATGGATTCTGTAATTATAGCTGTGGTAAAGTATTTAAGAGTTTCAATGTTGGTTGGATGATAATTGGTCGGATAATAAACAACAGCCTTAGAGGTTAAGTGTAGGATAATATTTAATTTAAATGTTCAATGATAGATAACAGAAATGTTGTGGTAGCTGGTAGGAATAGAGTGGGCTGGGCCCTATTTGAAGCTCTAATGGACTGCCATTGGATATTTACATCTTATCCTGTGTATAACTATAATGTAATTAAGGGCCATTGCAAGCGGAAATAAAACATATCAAGAGTGCTATGTGATTATTTTTTTTAATTTTTTAAAATAAGTTACAGTTTTATATTAATTACAGTGTTTAAAATTGTTTCCAGTGGAGCCCGAAAGCAGAAGACATGTACATGTTTATCACATCATTTATTTATTATTCATGTGTTGAAATAATTATTCACTTATTTATTATTCACTAATCAAAATAACTTATTCATAATCCATTGACACAAAACACACTTTTAATGGTACAGCTTCATTTACTGCCCATTGACTTCTGTTATAGTGTTTTCTGAGTCACCTGATGAATTATTTGTTTTAAAGATGCAGCATATTAGATAGAAAAACCCTGAAGGTTTTCTTCAAGAGCATCATATTGACTCACTTCACTAACTGATTAATTATTTGGGTTTATTATTCCTCATGAAATAAGTCATCATCATATCAGTCTTCATCATGCAACAACTGTGTCAAAATTATAATTGAAATGTTATTCTTCTAATAAGGATTTAACTGAAATGTTAAATCAGATTCGGAAATAAATGTTAATTTAAATAAAGCATCCAAATATTTGTTTAAATGAAATATCATTAGAAATCTACCAGATTGTGGTAAATGGACTTTTAAATTAAATTTGAACATTAATTTTGAGTTCATCATGCATGTATATGTGGACCATTTAAATCCAAACTTACAATTACATTGCCATTTTGCATATTATATTTTCATTTTAAGTTTGGCACTGATATGCTGATATCTTCAGACATCCACTGCTCTGCACAATTCAGAATTAAATGATATGGAAATGTGAATAAAAATGGGTGGCAAAAATAGGCATGAAAGTCTATTTCTCTAATATTTCTACATAATACCAGCTTCCAGAGATATGTAAATGCACACTACCTGATGGTGTGTGTGTTTATGTGTGTATTTGTGTGTGTGTTTTGAGAGATCCCAGGAACATGGAGGTCGTGCTCAGTTTGTGCCAATTGCGTTGGAGGGGGCAGTTGAAGCTGTCAGCATGGAGTCTAAATTACCACTTTCACATGCTGTGAAGCTCATTCATTGTGTGTGTGTTCTAGCATGCAACAGAGCTGGGGACTGTGCTTAAAAACACACAGACTTCAAAGGCTCCTTGCTGTCATCATGTTTCTGTAACAAGCCTTTTAATAGTTATTAAGCTATGCAACATGTCTGACTCCATCATAAGGCATTGATTTTGATTTTCTTCTGCTGTGATGTTGTGTTTGAGGAGGAAAATATTTAAAAAATGTTTTCTTTAAAATAAGGCACACATGGGCATATTCTTACTTGAGCTTGTTTGTTCTGTATCCTGCTGTAGGACATGGTGATTTGTCCCATACTGAAATCATATTTATCCTTACACCACTTATTTTTAAAAAATCTCATATAAAAATAAAACACCAGTAAATACTTAGAATCATTTTCTTTTCAAACTATAAGGATTTCTAAAATGATTAGTTTAGTAAGTGCTGCCCTTTTCTGTGCTGCTTGTTCTCTGTGGGCATAGACATTGTTAAATCAGATCTGTTATAAAAGTGTTAATTTTTTTTGTTAGAGAGCGCCTCTCATCCAAGCTCTTCCCAGATTTGCAGAGCTCGTCACCCAAGTACAGAGAGTGTGCCCAGCAACCCTCCTGAGAAGATTTATTTCCACAGCTGCTTATAAACAAAGACCAGTAGAAAGACCATATTTCTTTCTGTCAGTACCCAGTGCTCAAGATCATAGGTTAGGGTGAGAATGTAGATTGGCTGATCATTTGACAGCTTTGCTTTGTAACTCAGCTCAGTCTTCACCACCACAGTCTTGTACCTTGACCGCATTATTGCACCTGTTGCACCTAACATAAGGTTGATGTCACGATCTCCCTTCCCGTCAGCGAGGAAGAAGACCCTGCGCTACTCCACTTCGGGTATGTCATTTTCTTCAAGGAGAAATTAGATTTCTTGGTGCTGATCTGCATACAGACTGCTTCACACTTGACTGCAAACCTCTCAAGTGCACACTGAAGGCCTGTGTACAAAGAAGTCAGAAAGGACAAGACAATCTGACACCTCCTGAACCCAAGCCTCCTGTTATGTGTGAGAGTGTAAAGAGCTGGCCTGCGGTCCCATGGCCTAGACATATTTGGCATTGTTCCTTCAGAATCTCAGTTTTGACTAACAGGGAGATTCTCCTTTCTGGTACCATTTCCCACGAAGGCTGAGAAGTGTTATGCCTCAATAAGTGGCATAACAAAAAATGAGGACTACCACCCCAGTTTGCCAATGTAGAGCACAGTTTCTGAGGTACATGTGATATTGAAAAGGCAAGTCAGCTATGACATCTGCCTGACATCCAGGGCTTTCAGCAGTTCTGGGTGAATCTTATCCACTCATGGAGACTTGCCACTGCAGAGCTTTCCAACTGCCTCCATGATCTCAGCCATGTATATGGAATCTGACATTCTGGCAGCCTCCTCCTGCATAATAGGCATGTCCCTCTGGTTTAGGAGTTCTTCAACATGCCCCTTCCAACGTCTGACAATATCCTCATTTGAGTTCAGAGTTTTGCCACTCTTGCTGAGCAGAGCTTGGACAGTGTACCTCTCTTTGGAACTACCCATAAGTAATGTTCCATGGCCTCTCCAGACTCCTCCCATGCTCTGGATTTTTCTTCTGCCACTGCTGCCACTGTACCAGAATTGTCCTGCGAGAGCCAAGCTTCTTCTTCTGCTTCCCTTGCCTCTGGTGTCCAACACCAGGTTTCTGGGCTGTTGCCATAACAGGCATTAACAAGTTTTTGGCCACAGCAATATGCAGCCGCTTCCACACTGGAGGTCTTTAACAGGGTCCATTCAGACTCCTTGTCTGCACTTTCCTCCAGGATATGTGAAAAGCTTCCTTGAAGATGAGAGTTGGAATCCCTCTAGGCAGAAACCTATGTCTGTTTTCTTTCACTATACATTTGAGTTTACCAAGTATGAGCAGCCATTTGCCCTGTTGTCTGACCCAGCTCATTACCCGATGCTGATCAGCTGACAGCTCAGTCCCTACATTAACCCAGTAATCCAAAACATATGGCCTCATGTCAGGTGATGCAATGTCAATGTCGATAATAGACATTTGGCCCAAGGTGCCAAATTCACATATGAACGTAGTGTTCGTTATGGACAAACAATGAGTGCAGTCCAAGCAATTTCAATAACATCCCACTACTCAGGTTCAGATAGGGCAGACCATTTCTCCCAATTACTAGGAGGCTGAATACTTGGAACTGCTGTTGGGCGCACATTCACACACAACAGTCTGAGTTTTCTTCTCTGTCAGCTGAAGTCACAGAAGTGACACTCTTATTTACGGGGACAAACGCCAACTGTATGGCCAACATCTGGCAAATTGTGTGCATCCCCACACACACGTGGCCTCACACCATGTGAAGCCTCTGAGTAGGAGATTTACCATTCTCTACTGAGGTATTTGCTTCCAGAGCTCTGTGTAGAGTTGAGCTCTCTTCGCTCCATCTCTAAAACTCCCACAGAAGCTACAGCTCCTTTCCCCACTGTGAGGTCAAATTCCATGTGCCAAGAGCCAGATTCTGCTGCCAAGGTCCATGTTGCCAGGGGCTCTTTGCCCCTACCCTGTGTCTGGTGAGCATTAAACTGCACCCTTTCAAGTGTCCACATGATTCTCCCATGTTGTCCTTTTGGTCTAAGCTTTCCTAGGATATGTCGACTGACAGGTCACCAGGCATGATATTGAAATATGGAAAATGGGTTTAATAATTAAATCTTATCAAAAATCTTTGTTACTAGCACATTAATTTTATATTGTGAAATATATTGACATTGAATTATTGTACAGCCCTACAGCCCCCTAGGTTTCAGGAGGTCTAGGAACTGGCTAATAAGCCTAGGTAAGCTTTAGCTCACCAGTCTCTTTGACTCAGAGAGGATGCATGGCTATGGTAGCCTTGTGATTGGTCAGGGTAATACTGACATAAGCATTACCCACTTTTAGGACTACCCATTCTACATAGAGAGGAGAGCAGTACTGGTCATTTTTCAGGAGAGATTTATCATATTTATGTTTTGTGTTATTTGTTAAAACTTTGCGGATCGTTTCACATAACACCCAAGTATATCATTATACAAAAAACCCAACATTTCAAAACAGGTTCCCATGGGCTTTAATTAATTAATTAACCAGTGAACTCACCATACTCATTGAAACATACATTTAGATTAACCACAGAAAACCATTGACTTAAAAATATTTGTAGTTATGATCTACAGATATAACAACCAGAAACTAAAGAGTAATTTGAAGATCTACGATTGTTAAAATTTGATGCCTTTTAGAGAAATTTGACTGCCAATTTTGTCTGCAAAGAATGACCCTTACTAGTTTGTTATTGTGCTTAGTTGTGTTTGAAGCTCACTCATTGTTGCTTGCAGCTATATTTTTATTCTTATTATTTAATATGTTATTATGTATTATGTATATAATGTATTTACCTATAACTATGTACTTAACATAATTTACTAATATTATTCATAAATAAATACCAATAAAAATAAATTAAATACTTGAAAGTGATGCCTTGACACAGTGTTAATGTGTGTTGTGCTATTACAAGGGGATCAGACACAGAAGAGCTGTTGGAGTTTTTAAACATTGTGTCCATTCATTGTCCTCTCTACACACCTACCTTGCTGGTCCACATTGTAGATGTAAAGTCAGACAGAGACAGTTGCTCTGGATGCTGCCCACAGGGCGCTGTTGGCAGGATATATTTGATTGGTGGACAGCCCTGCTGTGTCTGATCCACTAACACAAACTAACACACCGCCAACATATCAATCCCTGCAGCACTGAGAATGATCCATCCTGAAAATCATACCTGCTCTGTGGTGGTCATCTGGGGTCCTGACCATTAAAGAACAGGGTGAAAGGGGGCAAACAAAGTATGCAGAACAACAGATTGTAAAGTTTGTAATTTGTAGAGCTAGTCAGTGGAATAAGGAGGTGATAATAAAGTTATGGTTGATCACTGTGTGTGTGTGTATGTGTGTGTGTGTGTGTGTATGTGTGTGTGTGTGTTTATATATGACAACATCAGCTAAAATATTATAAAATAAGCTATTCTCAGTCACATCATCTCTGATTCTGAAACTGCCCTTAGATTGTCTGGAAAGGCTCTGAACATGTTGAACCGAGATGTCTTATTTTTGTGTATGGCGGAAGGAATCTACAGCATTATTACATGTGCTGCTTCCAGTCTCTGTCCCATCTTATCCTTAGCTTGTAAATGCAGCTGGTGGGCTAGTGAATCGAGTGGCCTATAATTAGGTTGAGACTGGCATTGCTCAAAGAACGTCCTGGCCTTTGCTCATTACAGTAAACAACGCACACATGGAGGTGGCTTCATTACAGAGACGCAGGAGAAATGATGGAGGCTTCATATGTAGGCTAGTATTATTATATCACAATGTTATGTGGTACTTTCTCACTACGGATTACAAAACTAAATTCCAATAGAAAGGGGGGTGGGTGGAGTGTGTGATGTTGTGATACAATTGTTGTGTTTAAGAAAACATGACATCACATATGCACCAATTACTTCAGGGCCAATAAAAAAATTGAGCAATATTTTAAACAGACATTGTCTGCTGTTAAGGTATTACATGTGTTTGTGTAGGGAACTCATTCAAACATGAATGCTCATAAGTAACATGCTGTGTGCTTTAAAGGAGCCACTTCATGGATATCTGAATAGGCATGTGCTGCCCTCTCACATTATAAGGACATTATTAGAGGACTTTCCTCACATAGTCTTTAATTTGTCTATGAATAAAAATTTGCAATGCTTGCAATGGCCACAATCTAAGAAATCTTTTTTGAGTTGAAAATATTTAGCCACATTTTTCCATGCTTTCAATGAAAAATTCACCCACAGGCTTGCTGTCTGCAACATACCCTTGGTCTCTATTTTACCCCAAATGAATATTTAAATATGCTTTTTCCATTCTTTTTCTACTGGAAGGGATTGGAAAAAAAGCTATAATAATCTAGGAAGAATATTTATCTTAATTATTCTGATACAGTTGCCAAAGTTGAGAGGGAACAGGCCCCATCTCTTCAGGACCTTTTATGCTTTGTTTTTAGCAGTTGTAGTTAATATCAAATAGATGTTAAATCTTTAGGTAAATGTATGCCCAGATACTTGATATGGGATGAATGCCAGTTGATGTTAATCTTTGCCATGAGTTTTTGGGTGAGATTGTAATTGAATGTTATATCCTTTTATCCTTTTAGTTTTATGACTATTAAGGACATACCTTGAATATACCCCATATATTTCCAACAATTTCAGAATTAGAGACAGGCCTGGATCCGTAATTATGTCCAATATATCATCTGCATAAAAACTTATTTTATGATGTATGGCTTGGGCTAGATGCTCTATGAATAAGTTGAAAAGACTATTATAATATTCTGATGTTAGTAACACTAACATTAATCTTTATTCTTGCCATAGTAGAAGAATACTGTACCTGAATGCAATGTATTAAATATAAAGTCAAAGGCTTTTTCGACATTTAAACTGAGGACAAGCTAATATTTTACTAATTTGCTTAATAATATATAAGATTCCCCTTTAATTTTCTTGGGTTTGTTTATTTTTTATGAATCCTAACTGGTCCTCACCTATTAATAATTGCAATATAGTGTCTATCCATTTGTTCACATGGCGGCATATAGTCTGTGTTTAAAACACTAATAGGCGTTTTCATTCAAACAGGTCTTTTCCTTCCTTAAGAATAACTGATATAAAGGCCTCTCTCCTAGATGTGGGTTGAGAACCCTCTTTTATAATATACAGGTGCTGTTCATAAAATTAGAATAGGAAAAAGTTCAATTAATTCAAAAAGTGAAACTTGTATATATACTCATTCATTAAACAAAGACTGATATATTTTTTGTTTTTATTTCTTTTAATTTGATGATTATAACTGACAACTAATTTCTGGCAAAGGGAGATGTTCTTTCATGGGTTTTTACCACTGAGGGTGGGAACACATTCATACTTAGTGACTTCTTATTTTTAAGTTTGAAATAGCCTTAACCTACTTTCCTTTGTTATTGGTAAAATACATTTCTTATAACTTTTGCCAAGTGTGTGGAGGTCTAAGGAATTAAAAAATGAAAGAGATGTTTGTTTATTAAAATGAGTCCAACTGGAAATATATATACACTTCAAATGTTTATGTACCATCCAGAAAACTATGTCTTATTTGTAGTGAGGTTATTTATGAATGTAGTTTTCTACTTGTTTTTTTTATAAGCCTCCGAGCTTGCAATTTTGTCACCTTGGGGTCTGTCTCATACTACATTTGTTTCAGGAGCCTTATGTTTTTCATCACTTAATATATTTTTTATTTCCTTCTTTACGTTTCTAATTTGGCATGTGATAAAGGACTCTTTAGTAACAAGATGCCCTTGTTATAGAACTCAGCTTTTCCTTTAGATTTGACAGTTTGCATTTTTATCTTTTTCAAAAAGGCCATCCTGGCTTTCATCTTACCCCTGAAGATGGCTTTAGCTGCATCACATAAGATACAAGGGTTTACATCCCCATTTTCATTGTCTCATAAATATACTTGTAAATCTGTCCCCATATAGCTTTTAACGGAGGGAGTATTAAACACACCAATGTTTAAACTCCACAGTGTACAGCACAGTCTACCAGCTACTATATTTACAGTTAAATGAAGTCTGAGTGGTCCCTCTGGCCTACTCTACAATCTTTCAGTCTATGTAGATCTTTGGTGTAAGTAAAGAAATAATGAGTTCTTGAGTGGACTGTATGTTGTGTGTATTAAAATTTGTATCCTGGATAAAGTCCATGCGTCAGTCAGTTTCAGGTCTTTAAATCTTATTTATATCTATTTCAATAGGGCTCATCCTTCTTCCTTTGTTATCTAATAAAGGACCACATTAAAAATCCTGCCCAGATAAATCTTGTGCGTTTCTAATTAGATCAAATGAAAAACTGTCAATACTAAAAAAAGCAAAAGAAAATATTGCTCCTAGGCATGGCAGAAACATCGAATTAATTCAACATTTTTTGTGTCTATTTTTTGTTTTTACCAGAACAAATCCTCACTCTGTCATTTATTTCAGATATGTATTCAATCCAAATCTAATTTAAAAATCAAATTGGCAGCTCCTTTTCTTATAGCATCATTGTTTAACCCTATATATTTTTAGTATATCAACTAATGTCAGCACCAGAGAAGTGAGTTTTCTGCTAAAATGTTATTTACTCCTTTTTAGCTATCATTTTGCTGTGTTTTATCAGATTATTTACTACATTTAGGTTCAAATAAAGTACTTGTACTTGTAACATCCAAGACCTCAAAAGACAAGAAAAAAACCCCCAAAAAATTCAAAGAACTACAATACAAAACCCTGACCTAAACTTCTGTAATGATAAATGATTCAGTGGTTCCAGATAAATGCAGAGTAAAGCATATATCTGTTTAATAGTAAATGATTTATGCAAGGTCAAAACTGATAAATGAAACATTAATCAGACCCAAAGGACTAAACCAAGCACGAAGTGGAAATATAGTCCAAGTCGATAGCAAAAAATACACTATATCAAAGAACGCTAGAGAATGAGTCTTTTTCTTGCTAAAATATCCATGGACTTCTCAGAATAAGATACTGTCTTGACACCAGAATATGTCTCTTTAAAACCCAGTGTTTGGCCAATATTTGTTTTGCACCTATTGCTGGATGATCCCTTTTGTCATTAGCATGGAAAACATAACATTCATTTTTTATTAAAACAGTCTGAAGCGTTTACTCCTTTGACCACAGCACATTTTTGCTGTCTTTTAGACCATCTGAGTTGAGCTTGGACCCAGAGAACTAATTAGCATTTCCACATAGATTTGATGTGTGGATTTCTCTTTGTGTAATAGTTTCAGGTTGCATTTCTTGATGCAGTGGTGGATTGTGTTGTGTTATTGTATTAAGTCAATTTTGTTGTATTTATCATGGTAGCATGATAATTTCTCATGCAGAGCTGTCTGTGGGCTCAAAGGTCATGCTTTCAAAAGTGATGCCCCACACAAGTGGGTGCCAGCCTGTAGATTGCAACCAACAGACTGATCTCCAAGATCATGGAAGTCGAAGCTAGTTAAGCAGCAACATTTAAATATATAAATATATAAACATATAAATTTTGACATGCAAATTCTCATCCCTGACCAATAGTGCTATTGCTCTGACTCTGACCACTGGCACACTCTGTACTGCCTCTCCTCTGCCTGAGACGACATGGTGGCAGCACTGACGGTGGCAGTTTCAAAACCGGAGAGTATATATATATATACTTTATATGTGAGTCACAGTAAAAGGAGCTAACAAAACTCTTCTGTGAGAGCTCCTAATTTCCGCTGTATGAAATCATCAAGTCCAAGAATCTCACTCATCTAACTGATACTCATCTGACTGACTGCTTTAGACTGGCTGTTTCATTCCTCGGACTACAAAACACTTGGCAGGCAGTGTACAGCCAAGTCATTTTATGTCATTGGAGGCGATGGGGACAAAAACCTTTGTTGTTTTAGGTAGGTCTAAGTCTGGCATTTAGGCTGGTAGGTCTTTTATTTGTTTGGATTTCAAAAGGTGATCTTATACCTAAAAAGTTTTGTGACTACTGCCCTACACAGACTGAGCTTTCTCTGGTTTAAATCAATCTTTTTTACAATACGATGTACGGTAAATGGTGAAGTACATTGAAATCTTACATTGAACATTGAACTGTCTGACAGTTCTCTTACAAAGTCATCACTGACAACACATTCTGCATTTTATAAAATGTCTGAATTTTTCTGGAAATGAGGTTTGTTGGTATATAATACCAAAGACTGTAAGTATTGCCCAGCTTACATTTCGACGTTTTGGGAAAACCCTCTGTTTAATATACCTGTATATACCTGTTTGTACTTGCATGTATATACGTATGCATGTATGTTTGGAAAACTGAATTTGCCTTGTGTATTAAGCATCTTATTTAGTAAATAAACATTGTTAATTTTTCATAATATCCCTTTTATTTGTATATTTCATCCAAGTTATGTAAAATTGAAGCTATTAAAAATCGACATTTTCATATGAGGTGTTTATTAGCTGTATCCCAACCCTTCTAATTTACACAAATGACCATGTATTGGTGTATGATGTAATATAGTTTGTTGTTCTCATTTTAAACAAAGGCAAAAATATTGATACCTACTGCTCTAGTGAAAGCCACTTAAACCTATTTAGCCTTATCCTCTTGATCTTGTCCCTGACATGTTTAATGTTGGCTAAGTATAATATAGTTTGAGTAGAATTTTATATTTAAATACTTGCTAGCTACTCATTATTAACTTAGCATTATAACACATATGATTACTGTTGTTATTACATGACCTTAAGGCTTGCAATACAAATATTGTTTGGATGTTTAAGGCTAGATTTTGAATGTAGCCACTAGCCAGTTTTGATCCTTCATACATTTTCTCCAATATTTTTTTCTTATTTTCTAAAGGTTTTGGGTCAGTCCTAATACTGCATATCTGATCTGTGGCAGCTTTATTCACAGTGCAGTTTGTCTCTCTGTGCCTTTTTGCTTCCTCTCTGATTACACTCTCAATTCTTAATCAGTCGTTATTATTCCCTCCTCCTTTCCCTTATTTCGTGTTTGAACCTGACTGCCATTTGTATTTTCTTGTCTTTCACTATCTCCATGTACTGTGTTTTCTATCTGTTTGGTTTGCTTACCTCGCCTCTTCCTTTGTCTCATTTCCTACTCTCTCTCTCTCTCTCACCTTCTTTAAGTCTTTGTTCCATTCATCTTCCCTTCTCCCTCATTTACAAATGTAACCTATCTAGAGGTAAACTGACAAATGCACTCGATCCACACAGTCCTTATAAAAAGCTTTATTTATGAGAAACTCTCTGGAACACTGATATCTTATTTCAGTGGATTACACAAGCATTTAAGTTATAGCAGTTTGAGAGCTGTAAAAAAATGTACACATCTTGTAACCAAACTGGGTGACATTATGTGATAGATTTTAAGTGGCCTCATTCTAATGCAAACACATGTATATCATTTATAATAAAATTAAAATTTAGGCAAAAATATCACAATCATGAAAGTGTAAATACTGACTTTAGGTTTATAAAAACAGTATTCTAAGTGACTTTCTTGTAGCGGCAGGAATAAATGCTACAATTCTTAATAAATTTCACCATCAGTCTTGTAAGTTCTAATTCCATCTCTCCTGTCCTCTCCCCCATGCTGTTCTCACCCACGTTGAGTGGCTTTGTGTTTGTGTTTCTGTGCGTGGGCTTGTCTTAGGAGCACGGCTGTTAGCTTCATCAGCTTGGGTTCATTCTCAGCCTTGTGGTGTGAGGGCAGTTCCTGGATCAGTTTCCTCCTGTTTCTGCACTGATTGTACTCTCATAAGCAGGTCATAAGCTAGCCATGCTGCTGCTTTAATATGGGCCTACAACTAGCGATTTTTTGTTGTTTGTTTGTTTTGTAAATAAATTAATATATAGGCCACTATTTTGTTAACCAGCCAAACGGTGTTGCATTTTGAAAGCTTTTTCCATAAGAAATCATTTATAAAGGGCTATTTTATTCTACCTGATTTTTGGAACAGCTACAGTTCTATAGTTTTTGAGATATCAGCACCTTTTCCAAAAACATAATTCAAACTTTAAATCGTTTCACAGTAGATTTTTCGAGGTATAAGCATTTGGCACAAAGAAGAGTATGTTGCTCCATACAGTTCAATTATATCTTTTGTGTGTGAGCAAAGGCTTTTGCAAAATTTTTATGTTTTAAACTGCTATAAAACCATCAACAAAGTGTTCTTTGGCTGGATCAGGCTTTCCCCATTCATTGTAATGAGAATAGACTATTACTCCCCACTGAAAGGCTAAACAGTTAATTCTCTTCCAGCCTTTATGCCCAATTTATACTTCTGCGTCAAACCTACGCCGTAGGCAAAGAATCGTCAAGAACCCTACAACGTAGTCACGACATACTCTCCAGAGTGCAGACCAGACCACAACAACTGTGATTGGTCAGTAGTTGGATGGACATAGTTTTTGTTGAACCAAAGAAGCACAGGAACATCAATTTCTCTCCTCCACACTACAAAGGCTGCAGACAAAAACAAATTCATAGTGAGAGATATCCTCAGACATGGTGCGAACATGAATTGCTGTAGATGGTAAGAAGCCAGTATGCTGTGATCTAAGTGACCGTGGTGGTTTGTAATAAGAACTGAGGTAACGTAGAAAAACCATGCTGTTAGGGATGAGGGGTGCGGACAGACTGAGGGCGGACGCAAACGCTAAGAACACTGACTTTATTTAACAAAACTTAACGAAACAAACACAACACGACTGGGGCATGAAACGAGCAAGAGAAACGAGCAACACTACAAAGAACACGAAGAACAAATGAACCATACGAGCAAGGAACAATGAACGACACCAGGAAGTGAGGGAAAGGGCTTTAAATACAATAACAAACGAGAAACACCTGAAGACAATAACGAGACAGAGGCAGGACTAAGGTGGGGCTAGGGTGGAACCAGGGCGGAGCTAGGAACAACAATAAAACAAAGCCATGTGCTGAGAACAGGAAAACAGACGAGACAAGGGCATGACACATGCAAAGTTTTATATGTCAATAGGAGAATTTTATAATTAACAAGCAACTTCACATATATGTGGATGTACAGATGGACAGAATGCAACTTGCAGAATCTTTACAGTGGGGCCACTTGAAGTGCCTCCAGGTAGTATTCAACCCCCTGTAGATTTTGCAGGTTTACATTTGGAGTTTATTTACCATTGTGAATTTTGGACTGTGGATGGGCCTGGACATGTCAAATGCACTACAGCAAAAAAAAATCATGTTATTTCTCTGTTTATTAATTTTTATAAAATTGCAACATTTATCAGGGTCATTTATTATTCAGCCCCTCAAACCACCAGGATGTTGTGTGGTTCCCTCAATTATTAAGAAGTAATTAAGGTATTAAGAACAATGAGCTTCACATGCTTGGATTAATTATCTGTTTTTTCCTGCCTTTTCTGAATATAAAAGCCCCTCCCCAAACAAGTGAACAGAACTCATAAATGGCCAACATGGCAAAAACTGAGGAGCATTCCAAGGCCATCAGAGACAAAATTGTGGAGGCTCACAAGGTTGGCAAGGAGTACAAAACCCTTTCCAAAGAGTTGGGCCTACCTGTCTCAAGTGTTGGGATCATCATCCAGAAGTGAAAGGCTTACTGTTAACCTTCCATGGCCTGGACAGCGTTTCAAAGTTTCCTTCCGTGCCGAGGCCAGGCTTTTCCAAACAGTTAAGGCTATTTTAAAATAGTGTAACATTACCAATAGTATTCCCAATTTGTTTTTTCCACAAGTTTGCGCGTCTATAGTATTAATGGGCCCTTATTTCTATGTAATAGTGTTAAGGATTTGTATAAATGATGTTAATACAAAACATATTTTGAGATTTATTTTTTTCAATTACAAAAGACAGGCCATATATACACAGCAAATTCACCAGTGTTGAATCAACACTAATAGTGTATATATATATATATATATATATATATATATATATATATATATATATATATATATATATATATATATATATAATTTTTTTACTGTCTCACACATATTATCTCATGTCCTCCACTGGTCTCACCCTTTATCCTCTACTACTCATAACACTTATTCCCTTCATCCCTTCTTCAGCTCTCTCCATTCTGTTCGCTAGGATACACACCACTGACCTTTGTAATTACTAAGCCACTGCCCAAGACAAAGGGCTCCACATGAGTGTGTGTGTGTGCATGTGTGTTTGTGCGTGTGCATGTGTAAGTTAGAGAGAGAGAGAGAGAAAGTGAGCGTGAGAGAGAATGAGTATCAGTAATAACACAGAGGGGTTACCACGGACACAGCCAGAGAAGCATAGTTCCCATAGTAATGCAAAGCATTAAGATAATAGGCCACAGAACACAGACTCGAGTGGCTTACTGATACTTTGTCTTCATAGAGCACAGTTATTCATATAGTAGAGCTGATCATTCACAGACGAGCTGTACTGGCTGTTTTCTACCACATGTGATGTGTTATTCCTGTTACCTATATTTGTGTTCAGTAATTATTTAACCATTTGTTACGTTTAATATTACATTTGTAAAATGCATGAGGTTAAGACCGGTTGTTTTCACAGGGATAAAGGAAATTAGAAATTATTAACATGGCTGTTGATTTGCTAATGCCAATCATTGCTAATTACCAATCATTTACCAAATTTAATTTTAAGGAATTGCCCCAAAACGTAGTCTATAAGCCAAGACATGTTTTGATATCATAACAATATATATAAATATATATATATATATATATATATATATATATATATATATGGAATATCAAATCAAATCAAATTTATTTGTATAGTGCTTTTTATAACTGATGTTGTCACAAAGCAGCTTCACAGAATTCCAGTAAAGACAAATTATTATTTTCTGAGAGAATGACACAGGTTCGTCCCTTTATAGATCTTTTTTAAAATACATTTTCTAGGTTTCTTTTGTTGGATTTGACTTGGGTGGGAGGATTGGCTTACGTGAAATCAGGTCTGCAACAGAACAAATATTAGTTAGCAATATGTTTACAATGAAGACACTACCTTTCAGTAAATTCAGCCTTTAAAGGACTATTGGAATTGGAGTAGTTTCTCAGAGGATGGTTGTAAATGAAATATTTTTACACTTCTCAGTGATTAAACTCATACATCCCTATGTAACTAGTAATACAGCAGGAGGAGCGAGTCTTCCGGAACAAGCCACAAATGGCTCATTCAGGGTTCTAATAGTGGCATGTGTTGCTCTTGCCCGCCCTCCACTGATGGGTTTCTTTTGGCTGGCCACCAAGTGTTTGGTGCATGGAGCAGTGAAGACAGAGTGTGTCTGTATTCTACATATTATAGACTACAGTTTCGTTTCTGGCACCCTCTTAGCTCTCTTCTGCAGTGGGTGTGTCCAAACCCAGGGTAACCAAACTTAACTCTGGTTTTTCATTGAGGTTCTCATTAGTGTTCTGGTCTACTATTGACACTGTGTTGTTTATGTTGCCATGGTGATACCACTGTCAATCATTCTGTGATTTTACCAACCTTCAGAGTTCAGAGCAGGCAGGGGATTTTTGGGCTTTTAAAAACTACTGTATTTACTTCAACTACTAAAACTACAACTACTATTACTGCTGCTGCTATTTCTATTACTAATTACTAATAATAATAAGTCATGTTTATACAGCACCTTTCACATACGGATCCTTTCACAAGAATTCTTTACCATTGAGGGAAGAAAACATCTGAAAGTCTGTAAAGATTTGAAAAAAAAGGAAGTTTATATATATGTTCAATATAACATGGTTAAATACTTATTGTGTGGCGTAATTGTAGGATGTCAAACATATAACCGATATGCTTAGAAAGGATTTGACAATGAATTTACCTTTTATTGTAAGTTCAAATAAAGATATTATATTTCACGTAGTTTTGGAATTTCCATTCTTTAGTTCATCATAAGATTTCCATATAAAGACACCTGCTTATCCAACATTATTCTAAAATCACAAATCCACTCCAACTCATCCCAGGGGGTATTGGATGCTGGGGTGGTTTCCCAGACATGGCTTAATCCTTGTCTGGGAAACTTGACTAGGCTGTCTTTATAATGATTAGTAGCAAAGTACCTATAGCTCAGTTTTGTCCTCTTTTTGGGCTATTTTCTGCTTCTCTATTTTTGGCTAGTTTACTTGTGTTTTGTGGGAAAGGGATGGGTTTAACTTCATTTTTTATTATGAAATACATATATGGTGCAAAACAGCTCTGTTGATCACAGTGGAAGCTTTTATCACATAGTGAGGATGGATAACTGGTATATTGATAGCTAATAAGGATTCAGGATTCACTTATATTTTTGCCCTCATTATCTCTCTTTTCTGTCTTGTCCTTTCTCCACAGTCACTGAAAAAGAAGTACAGCAGTGGTAAGTTACACAATCTCTGTTTTCATTCTCCCTAATCATTATTCTCCAGTCATTTCTATTTCACTTCTCATCGTACTATTTACACCCCATCAAGCTCAGATTAATAAAAGGCATTGCTGGAACAGGGCAGCACTGTGCCACAACAAGTAGTGGTGGCAGGTGGCTTGGCTACTCAAAAGTGTCCATAGGTGTGAGTAAATGTGTGTGTGTGTGTGTTGTCATGTGAAGGACTTGCGCCCAGTGATTCCTGGTAGACCCTGAATTGGATAAGCAGTTGCAGGCAATGATTGAATTAATGATTGCTGGAACAGTTGTGTTTGTTGTTTCAAGTGAGTAAGACTGAGATGTATCTAAATATTAATAAACTTGCTGACCAGAGTTTTTTCACTAAAGCTACAAGAATAATATAAAACTTTTATATTTTCAGTTTTTTACCTAACAATTATGTCACATAGTGTCAAAAATCTAATCATCTTCTCGTTTTGATATTTGATGCAGAGTAAGAATTTATGCATTACTATGACGCTTACATAAGCTTTTGTTATTCACTTGCTACATTGATCTCAAAGCCATAGTGCAAAATTAAGGAAGCAAAATTTTTTACCTCTGAACAGAAAGCAAACTGAGATTTTTAGTGATTTTGGATATGCGCAATAAGCTCACATCTGTACATCCCTTGCTGTGCTTCCTCAGCCTGCAAATTTAGACTATGTTGAGTCATTGTCCTCTCTCTCTCTCTCTCTCTCTCTCTCTCTCTCTCTCTCTCTCTCTCTCCCCCTTTTTCCTTCACTGAATCCATTATAGCATGTGCCAAGAGCCATGCTTTGCCTGCCTGCTGTATGCCACACATGGCAGATGGAGAGCGATTGACACTGGACTGAGTGCCTTGGGGAGAAAGTGAGAAGGGGGATAGAGAGAGAAGAGAAGGGAGAAAGAAAGAAAGATTTGAATGGCCTAAAACAGCATTAAAACTAGTGTTTGAGGAGTCGAACAAGGAATACGGGACATAAAAACAATGGAACAATAAAAGTGAAAGCTGAAACAACCTTGAGGGGCTTGTTCACCAGTCCAGGGAGGGTTCTGTACCAAAGCCTCGCTCTGTTTTTTATGAGTGAAAGGAAAAGTAGAGATCGCACATTTGTTCTTCAGATGTCCCCAGATTCCCACGACAGTAGAGAGACAAGTTGTTCTCTGGTATAGAAAAGCCATAAGCTACTCAGTTGGGACACACATGGCTGATTCTGATGTTTCCTGCTGAAGACTCACAGGAACATGCTTGAATATTGTTTGTAAGAAAGCAGTAAGCCACAAGAGGCCATGTCTAACAGTGCTGTTTGGGCGTAACACAAAGCCAAGCCTTTATAATAATCAAAGCCAATACACTTTGTTCAGATGCAAAACATTGGGAAACGTGTTTGCTATTTAATTTAAAAATGTAAACTCTCTTAATGTTTTGGGTTCATTGAATTTTAAATATTGTGTTCAGCATTTTGTTAACTTATTGTTTTAAGATAGTATTTCAATTTAATTCTCTAATGTCAACCTTTTGTTAATCTCTATGTCCGTTTTTATAGTGCAGTCTTCAATACATGATTTAATTATTAATAATTACAATGGTTCTTCTGCCAAGCAGTGTAATTCATTAAAGGCTTTGGTTATTAAACCAAAGTATAGTCACAAACTGCTCCAGTGGTCAAAATAATGTAAATCTCTATCAGGGTGAGTGTCTTTTAGGATGGTATTTCATTGCTGTTCAATGAAAAACATGTATCTCCATTTTCTGTATATTTCATTTACTGGATCATTTGAACACAGCAGCGCTCCTTCACACTTTGTGAAGATTTCATGACTCTTCTTTTTTCTATAAAGTTACTATTTTGCAATAAAAACAAGAATTTGTGATTTGTTTTATTTTTCTTACAAAAGCACAAAGAAAACATTCCCAGTGTTTTCACTGAACAACTGAATAGAATTTTGTAAAAATACAAACATTTACAAACAGATGCTTTCAACACACTTCACATACATTGGGACTGAAGCATGTTTACTATGTGTTACATCACCTATCCTTTTAATTACATGTTATTAATTTTATTATCTGTGATGTGCACTATGTAGGGAGTATGGTGCTATTTTGGGACACACCCCCTGCTGACTGACAGATGAACAGAGCTCTCTTTACCAATGTGATGCAGATAAATGTGTCAGGGATCCATATTTATATTTTATTAATTTTAATGTCTAAATGAAGACTAATGTGTTGACTGAAACAATAAAACTAATTAAATATCACAGTTTTTATTTGCGTTGTGTGTTCCATCAATGAGTACGTCCCCAATATTGCGGCTACTCTACACTGTAGCTGCCACCTATGGATAGTATCAAATGCCACACTTAGATCCAGTAGCTCCAGCAAAGATAAACAGCCTTGATTGGAAGCAAGAAATCATTTGTTAATTTAACAAGTGCTTGTGTGTGATGGGTCCTGAATCCATATGGGAATTTTTCATTTGTGATTTGTATGTAGACATGAATAGAGCAGGGGGCTTGGGGTTAGGGTTACACCTCTCTTTACCAATGTGACCAAAATATACAGCCTTAGATCAGAAGACTCTGTCACAAAGTCGACCAAATTAGACCTTTTGCTCAAGGTGTCTGGTACAAAGTATGCTTTCGAGCATTCATATGTTAGAACATGATGTTCATTATGGACAAACCTTGAAGTCCAATTATTTTACACAGCTCAGGTTCAGATCAGACAGGCTGCTCCGCCCAGTCAATCCTTTCCAGATTTTCCCGGCAATTTCCAATTGCACTGAAGTCCCCCACCAATCCTCTCCAAGACTCCACTCATTGTCTCCAAGAAGGTTGAATACTTTGAACTGCTGCTGGGTGCATATCTCAAACCTGTTTGTACTAGCTAGGATACACATCCTGTCTGAAAGCCTAGCACTTTTGTGAGTTGCTCTGGATAAAAGCACCTGCTGCATGCTGTAAATGTAAATGAAAAATGCATATGCGCACACACAACAGTTGGAAGTTTCCTCTCTGTGAGCTGAAACAGGCTGAGCTGTCAACTGACCACCATCTAGTGGTGAGTTTGATCAGATGGCAGGGAAAACTGCCAGACAAACTTGGTAGGCCCAAATGTGTAGTAAGTGTTTGCTGGGAAAAGCTGGCAGCGGACTCTGTCTATAGGAATTTCAACTCTCACCTCCCCAAACAAAGTCCCCACACATTCTAGAGGATGTAGGGGACATGGACTCTGTATGGACCTTTTTCAAGGCCTCAATTGTGGTAGCAGCTTTATTTACACCTGTAGTCAAAAGCTTGTTGGTTAGGTGTGCAGTGTAATTTTCATGACATAGCTAGAGGAAACTGTTTTTTTACTTAATTATAATACCTGAGTGTAGTTTTGAATTAAAATATTTTAATTTTCAGAGTAAAATTTTAGGGAGAGCTTTAGCCTTGGACACAGAAGCTTTAATGAAGAAAAGTAATGCTACAGTGCAGCCCGTGGCTCAAATGTGGGAACAGGAGCTGTGTGTCTGTGTGTGTGGAAGAGAGAGGTGGAGGAGGAAGAAACATTAGATTGAGGGCTACATTTATTACATTTCAGCATAAATAAAATATAATTTTGAAATCAATTTTGAAATCAATAATTTACTTTGCTTGATACAACCAATAATACGTCATTAGGCTCTGTAAAAATTTAATTATTAATTATTGAAGGAAGTTTGGTAAACTTGGCCAAATTTGGTAAAATTGTTAATTCGCATAAATACATTAACACGTTAAATTCCTACATCAACGTGTTATTAACAGCACTATTTTTATATATATTTAACAAGTAGAATTAAAATAATTAATGTAAATACTGAAAATCTTTGTCCTTCATTCTTAAATAATGTTTTAAATTAAATGAAGTACTGTATAAATTTATGACCAATGACCAGAATGTGGGCGGCACGGTGGCGCAGCAGGTAGTGTTGCAGTCACACAGCTCCAGGGACCTGGAGGTTGTGGGTTCGATTCCCGCTCCGGGTGACTGTCTGTGAGGAGTTGGTGTGTTCTCCCCGTGTCCGCGTGGGTTTCCTCCAGGTGCTCCAGTTTCCTCCGACAGTCCAAAAACACACATTGGTAGGTTGATTGGCGACTTAAAAGTGTCCGTGAGTGTGTTAGTGAATGTGTGTCCGTGTTGCACTGTGAAGGATTGGCGCCCCCTCCAGGGTGTATTCCTGCCTTGCGCCCAATGATTCCAGGTAGGCTCTGGACCCACCGCGACCCTGAACTGGATAAGCGGTTACAGATAATGAATGAATGACCAGAATGTACTTAGTAAATAGCAACATTTTTTATCACTTCAATATGAATGGGTTGTAGGTTCAATTGCTGATCATTTTTGAATAACTGGGATAGCAAATCTATAATATATTAAGTTAAATGGACATACTTTCTTGCAACATATAGATGGCATTTGTAATTAACACTTTTTTGAACTTCTCACTATACTTTCTATCAAATATCTAGCATCTTTTGTTTTGTTTTTTTTTAATCACCAAGCATTCCCTATTCCACTCTAAATTTTACTAGTGTCACACACAGACACTTGAAACATATTTTATCTGTCTCAAGCACTTAGAGTTCAGCTCCTGCCCCCACACTGTTTATTAGATGAGACAATCAGCTGCCTATAAACGTGTCTTCTGTCTGAAGAGCATCTCCTCCCACCACCTCTTCGCCTGTCTCCTCTTCTGATTACAATAGACGGTGGCCCTGATTAAAAAAGCCTGCTTGTTCATTGAGTATGCCAGCTTCATCACTAAAGCTAAAAACACTTGTGCAAGTAAATGATGCAAGTGGATATATTCATCATAATGGAAAAAGAAATAGCCCCATTGAGGATGACTGAAGCCTACTCATCATCATCATCTTCTTCTTTTCCGCTTCTCCATTTCAGGGTCGCGGTTGAAGCCTACTCATAAATAACAGTTTTCATAAATTTGGTTGGTTATGGATGATAAATGCAGTGTGTACACAAAAATACACAATAATATCCCAATATATGGTTGTTGGCTCCATAATTGGCTGAGAATCACAATGAGTGCCCAACCTTTTGCATGTGTTTTACTGAAAGACTGTTATCCTGCTTTTTTCATTTAGGTTTGACCTTGTGCGCTACTAGATAATTAAGTACAATGAAAAGGCATAATGCATTGAATTTTACATTTAATTCACATTTGCACATGGTCAGTACATAGTAAATATTGTCAATTACACTGTGTCAGAATAATTGTATTAATTTTCTACATTAACTGTAACAGCTTTATTCAGTTCAGGATCAATGAAAATGTCAAACATTCACAGGGAACATCTATGATGTGGGGAAATGCTGTTCTGGTTTGCTTAAATTCATAAACTCTTTGTCTTTTAAAGTGGAACATTCTCATCTGGGTGTATACTCTACTACATTTGAAAGGCTCTGCATTATTTAAAACCCCCAAAAAGAAAAACATTTTCTGCCGTACGCAGAGAGAGAAAGCCTAGCATTCAGGACTGAGACCCTTTTTTTTTCCATTTCATTTTTCCATTTACAAACACTGAGACTTTGTTGTAACCACATTAGACTGGTTTCCAGTGTGCAAACAGACTGGAGAGCTAGCAGATGACGAGGAAACATCCTCAGTGTTATATAAAAAATCTTTTTTGATTAAAATCATGAACATCATCGTTAACCCACTGTATCCTAATTCTGTGTATAATTGGTGTTCCACAGTTAGAACATCTTTCAGCTTTTTTGCAGGCTTTTGCAAAGACCAGGTTTTAAATTTTTAAAAGCTTAGTATACACAGATACTTGAATGGAAGTGTAGATTGACTGAAATAACTTAATATTTCTATTAACTGTAAGGGGTAGGGCAAACACGTTTACTATGAGACATAAAGCCACCTCGATTTTTTTTTTTTTTTTTCAAACAGCTACTTGGGCAATGCCACTAAATGGTAATACGGACCAGAGTGGAACACAAACTGCACAGATCTGTCACATCAGCTAGACATCCATGATTGCTGGAACTGTGAGCAGAGATATCGGTGGTAGAGGAGCACCATCCTACCCACACAAAAAGCAAAACAAATTGTGCTTCCTAGATTCCTAGCCTCAGACAGCTGAGACATCACTGGGCATTGAAGGGAAATCTCCTTACGATAAAGTACTGCACTAATCGGGAGCTGGTTCCTTTAAGTTGTTTCAACATTTGAACACATGATAACATTTTCATACATCTCTCAGGAACCTGTAAAAATTCCACTCAAGTTACTATAATGCTTAGGAATTTCCTATTTATTTTTCCGTTGTATTTTTTTCAGTCTGCAGTTTTTAGTACAAGCAATCAAATGAAAGATACACTCTGACAAGAATTAGCTGGAAAAGCTCTAAGATTATTCGACTGTATTAGTTATGTGAATTAATTATTAGTTATTTTCTTCATGTTTCCCCAACACCATGTGTATTGCGTCTATGTTTTTAGGTATAAAGGCTTTATTAAGGACTGCCCCAGTGGGCAGCTGGACTCAGCTGGCTTTCAAAAGATCTACAAGCAGTTCTTCCCCTTCGGTGACCCCACCAAGTTCGCCATGTTCGTCTTCAATGTTTTTGACGAGAACAAGGTAACAAGAGGTCAAGTCCAGATCTGTTCTTTTTTTTTTTAATGAGAAGGGCAAGAAAATCTGTTTACTGTGACCAAAAAACAGGGCATTTACCCAGTTAAAAACACACTGAGTACTAGATATTGTTTGTTAGTTTTAGTTTTGTGCACCAATTAAATTACATAAAAAACTGAATTAAATGGGTTATTAATCTTATTGGGCTTTGCTGTATGGAATATATGTCAGAACAGTTCATAACCTTTCCAACCCCTACAGTGTGTTTGTGTATGTGGAGTGTGCTTTCATGTTTGATGACACATTAGCAATTTAAAAGTTCTCTTCAGAAATCTGAGATTTGTTCTGTGAAAGTCAAATCTTCGTTCACACCTCCATATCGTAAAGTTATACTGACATAGTAAATATTAATAAACTCTCTCTGGGTAGCAGTTTTTATATTCAACATTTATCTGCCTCAAGCTAATACAAATGCCATGATTCTGGAAAGGAGAATCTGGTCAACAGTTAAACATCAGATTCAGGTAGAACAATGCAGATATTGCCCTGGCCATGGAGCAGTGGAAGAACCCTTCATCCTCTCATCTTTCATATGTCTTTCTGGGTTCTTGGCATGGATGCCTCCAGCATGCATTTGAGCACTCTGGGAGTAGTAGAACCGCTGCTCCTTCAGATTGAGAGAAGCCAAGTGAGGTGGTTGGGGCATCTGACAAAGCTGCCCTTGGACACCACCCATTGGAGGTATACAAGGAATAGCCAGCTTAGAGGAGACCTACTGGAGGTATTATATTTCCAAGCAGGTCTTTGATTGCCTGGAGACCCCCCAGGAGCAGCTGGTGGAAGCTGCAGGGGACAGGGATGATAGGACTTCTTTGCTCACCATTTTGCCTGTGTGAGCCTGAAATGGATTAAGCCTAAAATGATGATGATGATTACAGACAATAAATGAATGAATAATGATGATGATCATCTCTTTTCTCTGTCTCTTTCTCTCTCTCTGTCTCTGTGCAGGATGGACGCATTGAATTCTCTGAATTCATACAAGCTTTGTCTGTCACTTCCAGAGGAACGCTGGATGAGAAACTCAGATGTAAGACCTTAATCCTGCAACAGCAGCCTTTATTTAAATTAGAAATGGGCATTTTAACAATTACTGGCAATGCTCTTTAATCGACAAACTGGCATGGTATATTTGTAAGTTAAATATCTGTTGCCTACCTTACCAATTAAAAAGGAACTGGTGTGGGTCATAAATAATATCATATATTTTGGCATGGGTGAGGAAGCAGCTTAAAAAGGCAGATGAGATAAACTAAAAATACTCTTTTAAACCCCTAAAACTCATCACTGTTCATCAGAATTCAGTATTTAAAAGTTATTTCCAAGAAAATCCCCTAATGCAGTGGTTCCCAAAGTGTGTGTGTGGATGGGGGTTGGGGGTGTGAATCACCTAAGGGGTTAGTGCAGGGGGCACGGCAAGGCAAATGAGCTATGCATGTTTGAGCACAGCTAGTAAAAGATGGACAAGTTTGTGAGAGGTAAATGTGCAGCAGATGATGGTTTTCTCAAGCCACAACTTTCACAGGGAAAACATGAAAATATGATGAGGCATATCTCAAAGCAAGCTCATACCAGTCACTGAAGAGACGAGGGGATTAAATGTGCCATTTTTTCAGAACAAATGTGTGGGTTTTAGGCTTTTTTTCCTCAGGAAGCTGTTTTTTAATTTATTGCTTGTGCAGGGAAGCAATTAGGAGCAAATATGTTTAACAATGACTTTTAAGCACAATCACTATTTTTGTTTTTTCTTTAAGTAGTTGCAGTTTTGTATGAATGTATAAATAAATTCCAGTGCAGCTTGGAAGTAAAAGATATGTACATGTGTCAATAGGAGGGGGTTCGAAATTATTCTCATCTACAAAAGGAGGGCTTGACAGAAAAAGGTTTGGGAACCACTGCCAAGAGGCTTTGTTTTAACAAATGTTTTAACAGTGAATTTGGCCTTAATTCAGTATGTCTTGATTTATGAATAAGCAATAAGCAACTCGAAAGCTCCACCCTGCAAGTTAACAAGATGGACTCCTTCGGTAAGTGAAACTCTGGGTGTTAGAATTGTCCCATTTGAAAATATCTTAGGAACACTGCGTTTTCAAAGCAATAATTGTCAGCCATGACATTGAGGAAGTTGCTCATGATTAGGGTGGGTTACCAAAGTTGGTATTTTTAAGAGTACCAATCATGTTGTTGTATTCTTTGTTTTATCTGTACATTAGATGTTGTCCTATATTGTTATTTTAAATGTATTTTTGCTTGAACAGTTCTTTAGGTTAAAATGTGCTTTATAAATAAATACTTAATTATTGATACTGAATTCTGGGTTCCGGTTCTGATATCGGTTCAGATATGAGCGATGCCCAGCCCTACTCCTGATATGTCATTTCACATATATAAATACCACACTGACATGTTAACAAGATAAAAACTTGATTTTTACTGGACTGTGTTTTTTTGTTTTGTGTGTGTGTGTGTGTGTGTGTGTGTGTGTGTTTGTTGCAGGGGCCTTTAAACTTTATGATCTTGACAATGATGGCTACATAACCCGAGATGAAATGCTAAATATTGTGGATGCTATC
This sequence comes from Hoplias malabaricus, assembly GCF_029633855.1. Lineage (NCBI taxonomy): Eukaryota > Metazoa > Chordata > Actinopteri > Characiformes > Erythrinidae > Hoplias > Hoplias malabaricus. The sequence goes on along the minus strand of NC_089801.1, from coordinate 26,617,797 downwards.
TATCAAATGGTGGTGAGTTCATTTATGTGTTACTGTAATTTCTGTTGCAGTTTTAAAAAAATTAATATAAGCTTCAGAAAATGTTTTCTTACCATTTGCTAGCTCTCTGGTCTGTTTACGATCTGAAAACTGGTCTAATGTGTTTACAAAACTCTAGTGTCACTAAACGAGTAAAAAAAAAGGAGACTGGGTCTTATGACCTATGGTGCTGTTCCTGCTCTATAGGTAAATAATGTTGCTGTTTCAGATTATATAGGTTGGAATTGACTCTAAACTCAGGAGGGCGCTCACTGCAAGTCAACACAGACCAGAATTGCTAGAAAACTGAAAATCTGGAGTTACATGTCGGTTTCTGTGGTAATTCAGTAAATAAAAACATACAGACAAGTTAAAAAGGTTAAAAACTTCAATCATAAAACCAAAAGTTGTTTTTTTTTACCCTCAAACATACCATTCCACCTTACTTCTGAACTTCTGAATGTAAACAAATCAGAGAGAACTGCAGTTCTAGACTTAGCCTTTAAGAGGTTCCAAACAATCACGTGTGAATATTACACTTTATTTGTTTTTTTTTGTTTGTGTGTGTGTGTGTGTGTGTGTGTGTGTGTGTGTGGTTGTAAAATCATGCTTGCCAGGCATTGAATGTTGCTTGGAGTTGTTGAATCTTGGAGTACAAGTGCACATACATATAAAGTACAGCTTTATTAGATTTTGTAGCTGTCCATTTAAAGCTCCATTTTTGTGGATTTTAGTTTACTACATCATTTGAACACAGCAGCTGTCCTTCACATTGTGTGAAAATTTCATAAGGAATGAACCAATAGAAATGCTCCAAAATTACCTGGAATAAAATCTTTTGAAAGTTAAGAAGGTTATTTTCCGTCCCTGTAAAGTTACTATTTTGGGAGATATATGTTTTAAATTGTGGCAGTACGGTGGTGCAACAGGTAGTGTTACTCTCACACTGCTCCAGGTTCCTGGGGCTGTGGGTTTGAGCCTTGCTCCAGGTGACTGTCTATGAAGAGTTTGGTGTGTTCTCCCCGTGTCTGCGTGGGTTTCCTCTGGGCACTCGGGTTTTCTCCCCTGGTCCAAACACACACATTGGTAGGTGGATTGGCGACTCAAAATGTATCCATAGGTCTGAATGTGCGAGTGAGTGCGTGTCGCCCTGCATAGGACTGGCGCCCCCTCCAGTGTGTGTTTTTGGCTTGTGCCCAGTGATTCTGGGTAGGCTCCGGACCCACCGTGACCCTGAACTGGATAAGCGCTTACAGACAATGAATGAATGAATGAATGGATGGATGGATGGATGAATGAATGAATGAATGGATGGACGGATGAATGAATGAATGAATGAATGAATGAATGAATGAATGAATGAATGAATGTACTTTATTGAACAACGACAGTTTGATTCTTAGGCTTCCATGTCTTTTGTTTGTAGGGAAACACAGTGGAGTTACCAGAAGAAGAAAATACACCAGAAAAACGAGTGGATCGCATATTTGCTCTGATGGACAAGGTGAGGCCCATATACGCATAAACCCTTTTTATTAGTACCATTTCATGCAACATATATCCAGAAAATGTCTGGATAACTTTCATCCACATTCCATTTACACTTTTGCTTTGCATTTTTATTCTCCTCTGGAATCTCCTGAGATGATGACAGATACCACAGGAATGTGTTACCATGCAGTTATGAATTTTACATGAAGGAAAAAATGACTTCAGGTTTAACTTCACTTAGAGTGTAAAAGCATTCAGGAGTTCTTATATGTTCTTTTTATTTCATCATTATTAATTTAAATGAACAGCATGTAATACATGTGTGCATAGATCCGTTATAATTTATAAATTCAGCTCCATTATTGTTCATCTTTTACTTACACAAGCTTCAGTTGCACAGAGTTTGTATACTCTCCTTAGAAAAGCTTTGACATTAGAGGGGAATAAAGCCCCCAGCATTGGTTTGTGGGGCAGTGGAATTTCATTCGCTGGAGTGATTAAGACCACTGAATACCTTTGGGACATGGTCAAAACCAGAAGTAATCATTCAAAATATCAGTACCTATCTGACTGATGATCATGTGGTTGAATCCCTTCAAATGTCCAAGCATTTAGTCTAAAGTCTTGCCAGAATAGCGGTTGCTGAGGAAAAAGTGGAAAAAAAATGTGTGTCTCAAATCGAACTCAGACAGCAGCAAATGCATCTTATTCTTTCAGATTTCAAAAAGTGTAAATGAAAATGTGATACATGTGATAAAATATAAGCTAATAAAAGTTACCCAGAGTTAAATGAATAATTGAATGGATCTGTCCATCCTCATTATCATAAATGAAATCCTCTGTAATTGATTAAAAAAAAGTTTCCCCTCAGCATTCCGTATATACTAATGTTTAATTGTTAAAAATGTGAGGCTCTGAAATGGCACTTCCCTCACAGAGCAAAAAAAGTTGTTACTTAACACAGTAACACAGAAATATGCAACTCTGTTAAAAAAGGAAAAAGCCATAGAGTCCATGTTTCAGCTTGTTTTAGGGAAAAACGTATGTCAGGTGACCTGTGCCAAAGACAAAAGGGACCATCCTTGCTATTATCAGTGATTGGTGCAAAAGCCAGCATCCATAATGTGCTTGATTCAGTGTCCAAGGATGGGGTGAGCTGCACATAAATATGAAGATAACGTTGACTTACGTATACTTCATTTTTAAAGTTGCTAACTTACATATTTATATATAAAAAAAGCTTACATCCCAAGTATATATATATTTCCTGTGAAACAGTTGCATGTCCCTTACAATTTCCATGAGAGCTTTAAGTCTAAAACATTAACATGGATAGATAAAGTCACAAAATTAGGCTAATTCTATTGTAGTGGATGTTGGTCATACACCCCGATACATATATATATAATTTTATAATTTGTTTTATAGCCTTGACCTTATTCAAACTCCTCCAACCTCTGATATTTGACTTAATGATATTAATTAAGATTTATAATTGGTTTAAGCAATTAAAACATTAATAATTAGTTTGAGAATGAATAATAATCATGCTAAATGAGTTCTTCAGGATTTTCAGAAATTCTAATGAATAAATTGCAAACACTGTGACTTCAAATAATGAGAGTTTTATTAATAAAAAGAAGATATTTAGTTAACATAGCACAACCTTGTAATCTCACGGTGTCCGGCAGGGGGAACTGATTTTGACCTTAAGGTGAGCTAGACACTTCTAACTTGTGACTAAATTGTTGCTAACTAAGGTTAATAAATGGTAAATTATAAAGAGGGTTTGTTTGGACATCAGCTACTGAAAAGGTGTTAAATACGCTAGCTTACTCGTTCGCCGTTTCACCGAGCCGTCGCGTCCTGTTGTTTAATCTCCGTGTCCCGGGGTGTTCTCGTCGTTCCCACGTGGTGAGAAGCAGGCCCGCTTATGGAGGATCTCTTTACAGTCGATTTGAAGACCCTCGATTCCGAGCTGAGCTGCGTTGATCGAGATTTCCCTTCTTCGGTTTTTCACAGGCGTGGCTGGTTTTCCACCGTAGTGGGGAGGCTTTTTCAGAGTATTAGCTAGTCTCGTTGTCCAGCTTTCCAGGATTGATGTCTTCAGGAATCAGCTTATAACGTTAATATATCTGTTATCGATTACTCAAACGGTTGATACCTTACTTTGGCCACAAATAAGTTTCACCCGCCTTGATCATTCGTGAGATCACACTTCGATAGGTAATAAACATAAACAAGATTAAAGGAAAAGAAAGATATTCAAATTACTCGACGTATTAGTAAAACTTCATACTCTTAGCTAATTTCGAGACGTCTCTCGTAAGCTTTTCTGAAGTCTGAGAGGTTTTTCTTTGTTTGTTGTCGGCGTCCTCTATTTTCCAGTTCCTTTCGTGGTCCGTTACTTCTGCAGAGTCCTCGCGACTCTTCAAACTTCGAACTCCTTGTCTGTCTTGCTGTTTGGCCTTTTCAAGGCTGGCGCGGTCACGCCCTAATGGGAGGCGTCCTCTTTCTGATTGGACGCGAGTCCAGACTCACGTGACTCTCGTGAGGGAGAGAGAGAGAGAGAGAGAGTAGGAGGAGGGGGTTTTGACTCTGTGATTCATACATAAGGAATATGAGTTTCTCGTATCAAAATTCTTATACCTGTTATCAACCTATAACAATGAGTACATTGGACTATTAATATCAGACATTTACATAAGGTCCCATCTTGAGTACATTGTTCACGTCCAATTCGTGATGATACGCTGAAAAATAAAACATTAATCCATTTTCTCTCATTCAGAGACAAAACTGATCTTTGTAATAGAAACAATCGGCATTATACATCATTTCATTAGAAGGTAGGCATTCATCTGAGGGTACAGAAAGTGACATTCATACGTTCGTTTATACACAAATAACTCAGAGAACGACTATTTTCGCTATTGTCTTGCGGCGACTCCGGGCGAGGTGTAGTTCCGCCAGTGTCCATTTGGTGTCGTTGTTAATCCGTGTTTCAGCTGTTGGTTCACGGGAGTTCACTCGAGGTCACTTTGGTTTGAACATCTGTTGATCTCCGTGAAAGATAAGGATTAGACATTTAGGTGCCATTGTCATAAAAACGGGCCGTAAAAGCTCTCTTCTTTGTTTGAGGTTCCTGTCTCTTTAAGTTAGTTATCTCGACAGTTCCTGTTAGTTAAAAGAGAGAAGGGGGGTGTTGGGGCCATGTGTTACTTAAAAGGGTTCTTTTGATGTCTTTAGATTGGTTGTGTGTGTGGGGGCTGCTATGTTGCAGACGAAAAGTCTTCTGCAGACTGGAAAAGTTTTAATTCAAAACTTTTCATTTCTTGATTGTCCGATATTCATATTTGGCTCATACTCCACTACATTCCCCCCTTTCTTTTCAGTTTTATGGTTCGTCAGGGATCATGGAGCTGAAAAGAACTTTTGCTGTGGAGGAAGGTGAGGTCAGCAAGCATATTCAAACACATTTCCAGAGCTGATGTATTCCTATTAGTGTATGGGTGTATATGGAATGTGTATGTTTGCATGTTGAAGGGATCCTAATTATTTAGGGGCAGGTCTTGTTCAAACGCAACCTCGAGAGCTGATTCTTCGACATGGCCTTCGGCTTCATATCTAAAACTTGGGGGTTCACCTCTCTGGGCTCTCTTATGTCTAACGAATTTGACCATTTTATTAGACCAAGTTTCTAACCTGCTCTGGAGGGCTCGAGTGCGTTTGAAATAGAACCAAGCTATACCAAAGGTCAAAAGATATCCTAATCCTACCAGGGTAACTAGTAAGGTGTCCGGGGTGGACCATGCATAGGTGACAGGCTGAACTGGCCATAGGGGTTGAGACGATAGTTCTCTAAGAGTGTTATCTATGGGGGTTAGGTCAATGACTTGGGTTCCCTCATATTCTAGGCGAGTTAGTGTTTTAGTATCTAGCTCGATGGTGTGTTTGGAGAAGAACTCTGAGATTTCTATGTCGCTCTCATATTGGTCAGGGTTTAGGTGATACAGGGCCAGGTCTCCTACATGTAAGATTGCGTTTACGGGGACGTCTACCCAGAAGGTTTGGCTAGGAAGGAGTACCCTTTCTGAGGTGTCATGTTGATCATAGGTTAGTAGGGCCTCTCTAAAGGGGGTGTTAACCAACCAACGATTTCCAACAATTTCAGCTTGAGTACTGGTTACCAAACGTCGGGGCGTGACGACTACCGGGCATTGAGTATTACTCATCATAGGCTTAAGGCCACAGATCCCATTTGCGCTGTCACGAATGAAAGGTTTGCTAGGGCACAAGTAGTGAATGTCTTTAGTGAGTGTGCACATAAGCAAATTGGGTACCAGATATAGGTCAGGGTTATCGTCTTGGTATGCTACAAGAGATGTTGTTTTCACACGAACGTAGGCAGAATCTTGCCAGAAACCAACGTTGACAACATCTTTCAAACGGTATATGTTCTCAGGCGCCATTATGGGAAGGTTAATAATGAATGCTAATTCTCGGTCTTGAGGATTAACATAAATTGGGATGGCGCTACCTAAGGTATAGGCTAGGTGGGCCTGGAGATCAGTAACTACTTCTCGAGTTGCTGTGGATAAAATCTCCTGTACTAAGGATAGGGGCACCAAGTAGGGAGGGATTCTCCCCATGGCTAGGCTATCTACAGAGGAGCTGATTTCTTGTAGCATATCAGACAATAACATATTCACAAGCTGGATGTGGGCAAGGTCGAGTTGTACTACTGAAAGCATGGAGTTAACCGTCTGGAGCGTTTTGTTCAAAGCGACACTGTGAGCGTTGAGCACTACGACGGTGCCACGTAGGGTTTGCCCAATGGTTTGCAGGTGCTGCTGTTGTTTGTCTAATTGGGTTTTAATGTTCGGAATTTCCGCTTGCAATTCCCCTACTTGACGTTTAACAGTGGCTACATTGACGGCATTGACGGCGGACGTTCCGAGACTCAGTAGTGATCCCACAGTTGCAGCTGCCATTAACAATCCGCCTATGAAGCGTTTAGGTCGTTTATTAAAACCATTTAGTTCTGATTGCGTTACGGTAAACTTTTGTAACTGGCGGAGCATGTGAGTTACGTCGGCTTCAGCATGGCTGATAGCTTCCTCAGTCCATCTAACTCCATTCCGGCCAGTCTGCAGCGTGGTTATCGGTAGGTTTTTGCTACACGCTTCGGCGGGATTCAACCGTACAAATACTCTCTGGGTATGGAGGCGGCAATTAGTGATTAGCAGTCCCGGCTGGTCTTTCAGTATTATTCCTGAGTCAGGACCTGGTTCAATCACTTCAGGGAGCACAGCGGTTCCTAGGGAGCCGACGATCAGGAGAATGAGCAGCGGGGCCATCCTACCGGAAGAGATGCTCATGGTTAGATTTAGGGTATTTACGGCGAGTCGTTTAGATAAATTATAAGAAATTTTCACGATACCCCCCTTTTTGATAAAAATTTCCTAGGGTAAGCACTCTACAATAATTGACGATGAGGGACTAGGGTCTTGCACCCTGAGTGTCCTCAGTCTGGTTAGAAGCTCGTTGCCTGCTAAAGAGTGAGAGAAAAAGGGAAAAGGGATAGGAGAACTAAGGTGTGAGTAGAAGGTTATAGTTGTTTGTTAACTAACACTCTCCCTGCCTTTGGTTCTGCCGTTTATGATCTAACACAAGCGTTAGTATCCCCTACAAGTCCCATGGGGGTTGTGTGTGGTCGGATTTGGTTGCGGTGGACCCATTTGAATTCAGTACTGCCCCGAGCTTTGTTTATTTTGATCCTGTAAACAACGGGGGACAGTTTGTCTGTTATCTTGTAGGGACCGGACCATCGGGGTAGGAATTTGCGGGCCAAATTCCCCCCTGTTTTTCGCGACCTTCCAACAGGTTGGATAAAGATGTAGTACCATACTTTGTCCCCTATTTGGAGTTCATCGTGGGATGCTTTGTGATCATAGTACGCTTTGCGACCTTCTGCACTTCTTTCCAGTTTCTGCTGGGCAAAGGCGAAAGTAGCTTTGAGGTGTTTCTGCAGGTCCTCCATATACTGATGAGTGGTGTAGGCTACGGCTATGCTAGCTTCACCTGGCTGATATAACAGATGTAGAGGCAGAGTCATTTGTCTCCCTGTCATCAACTCAAAGGGTGAGACCCCGACCGCGTCGTGTGGGGTCGCCCGTATGGCCATCAGTACGAGGGGGAGTTTGACATCCCAGTCTCGTTGGTTTGCTGTTACGTACTTTTTCAGTATGCTAACAACAGTTCGGTTGGCTCGCTCTACCTGACCTGAGCTTTGAGGATGGTAGCTAATGTGAAGGCTGGCTTTTACTCCTAAGAGTTGCCAGAGCTGCTGCATGACCTCAGCTGTGAAATGTGTCCCTCTGTCAGAGTCGACACGGCTGGGTAGGCCAAACCGTGAGAAGACATGGTTCATCAGTAAGTATGCAGTGGTTAGTGCTGTGTCATTCGGTGCGGGGAGGCATTCTACCCATTTAGTGAATGCACACGTGACTGTGAGGAAGTACTTGTTACCTCTTACTGTTCGAGTGAGTGGTCCAACCCAGTCTATCTGGAGGTTTGACCAAGGGAAGGATACTCCTTTCTTTTGCAAGGGGGCTCTATGAAGAGGATTCGAGGGTTGAAATTGGCAACATACCAGACAGCCTTTAATGTAGTCAGCCACATCTTTTACCATGTGGGGCCAATATGCCACCTGCTTGAGCGCATGGTGTGTTGCTTTGACCCCTTTGTGTCCCGCAGATGGGGAGTCATGGGCGTGCATCAGCATCACCCCCCTGTGGCACTGAGGAACCACGAACGTAGGTGAAGTGTGCGAGTCAGTGGCATGAACTAGCAAGCCTTTGACGACTTGGAGGGACGCTTTGGCGCCGTATAGGTCTTTAAGGCCTGGTATGGTGTCAAGATCTTGTGCTGCGATGGGATTAGTAGAAGGGTCAGAGACATGGCTAAGCATTTTAGAAATGGATGGGTCTCGAGCTTGGAGAGTAACTAAGTCAGCGTCCGAAAAAGCAGGGTTAATAGAGACAATGGTAGTTTTGGCATTGTCAGGCGACGCCTTTGTTATAGTTCGAGACCGTGTGACAGCTAGGACTTCGATGTCGGGTGGGTTTGGAAAAAGGGAGGGATCGAATGTCCACGATGTGCCTTCGCGGGCCCCTTGCTTGGCTAAGCTATCTGCTTGATCATTGAATTCTTTGTCATCTCCCGGGACTCGGGAGTGACCCTTCACTTTCTTCCAGTAGATCTGCAGGTCATGTGTGTCTACCAAGTGTTCGCATGCCGCGAAAAGCTCTTTGTGTTTAACTGGCTTTTTGTTTGACGTGGTGTAGTTGTTGGTTTTCCACAGTCTCAAGTGGCATGTGAAGCTTAGGCGCGCGTAGTTGGAGTCTGTGCAGATCACCAACGTTTTTATGCTTTTCTGGACTGCAGACTGGATTGTGATAAGAATTCCTGCTATTTCAGCATATTGGGAGGACTGAGCACCCAATTTGAAACTTAGGGGTTCGTGAGGCCATCCGTTTATTCCGATAATACCCACCCCTGCCATCAGGGTGTGTTCTCGGCGGAACGAACAGCCATCTACATATGCAGTGACAAGGTCTTTGCATGTGTTAGGATCAAAATAGTGGTGGTTAGCCACGGTGGGTAAGAGGGTTTCTGGAGTTTGTGGCACTTGGGAAGGAATGTTTCCTTCGCATCGCCTGCAGGAAGCAAGGCCTGTGCCTAGGGGGCTCTTGTAGTTTTGCGCGTAACGCACCTCTAAGTCAAAGCTTTGGAGAGCCATTAGCCATGACGCTACTCGAGCGTTAGTTACTACACCCTCTCGAATTCGTTGGCTGTTTAGGAAAGTGACTGGTTGATGATGAGTTTCAACAATCACCTTCTGACCACCTAGGTAGTTGGAGAAATGTTTGACTGCCCACACTGTTGCTAGTAGTGCTTTTTCGCAGTCACTGTATTTGTTTTCGGCAGCCAGCATAGTTTTACTAGCATAGGCTATGACACGTTTGTCTCTATCGTGTAATTGATACAGACCGGAGCTGAGACAGTGGTTCGAGAACCCTACTTCTAGGTAGAATTCTTTGCTACTGTCAGGATAGGCAAGGCATGGGGCCGTGCACAGTTTCGATTTTAGTGCCTGCATGGCGTGTTCCTGGGCTTCGCCCCAGGTGAACGGAGTGTCCTTTTTCAGGAGGTCATAAAGTGGACGAGCTAGGTCCGCATAGTTCTCTATGAATTGTCGTGAGTAGTTGCATACTCCTAAGAAACTGCGGAGTTCCTTAAGGTTGGTGGGTGCTGCGAGGTTTGTTACCCCTTGCACTCGACTCACTTGTGGTTCAACACCATCAGTGCTTACGAGCAGACCGACGTAATTCACTTTTGTTCTGCACCACTGACATTTGGAGAGTGATATTTTCGCACCTGCTGTTGTAAGCTGGTCAAGAACATGATCAATCTCGTCAATGTGTGCTTGTAGGGAGTGGTTACGCATGAGTATGTCGTCCACATATATGAGGGTGCCTCGCTCGCGGGCATCAGGGCATGCTTTGTTTAAGAAAATATTAAACTCCGCGGGTGAGTTGGCATATCCAAAAGGGCACCTAGTGAATGTGTACTGTCGGTTTGCGAAAGTGAAAGCGAGCTTGTGTTGGTCTTCTGCTTGCACCGGGATGGTCCAGAAGCCAGAGGCTACATCGATGGTGGAAAAGTATTTAGCGTTTCGGACCGAGGGAAGCTCTTGCTCCAATTGTGTCATCGGCCATCGAGACAAGGGAACCTGTTGATTTAGTTTCCGATAGTCGATGGTTAAGCGCCATTTACCATTTGGTTTTATGACGGGCCATAATGGTGCCGAGTACGTGCTGTTACAGGGTCGAATTATGCCCTTTTCCAGCAAGTCATTAATGATTTCTTGTACCGGTTCATAGGATGCCAACGGAATTTTGTATTGGCGGACAAACGTGGGTGGTGCTCCCGGACGAGTGGGAATACGTACTGAATGAATGTCAGTGAGACCACAGTCCGTTGAATCTTTGGAAAAAGATTTTTGATATTTAAGGAGCACTTCACAGAGTTTCTCACGTTCTTCTTTGCTTTGGAGGGCGTCGGCCTCCTTTAGAACTTGTTCGACTTGGATACGAAATTCGGAGTCAGATAGTTCTTTCGAAGTACGCGGATTTGAAGTGTTTTCTCCCGCTTCGGGAAGAAGAGATGGTTCCCGGGAGGATTCCGGGGATGAATCTATGGAAAGGACCGTGATCGTCATTTGATTGTCGTCAGCGAGATCTATCCTGCAAATGGCATCATTACTCATGTCCAGAGCTGAGAAGAGAGCAACAGCTCGTGTCGGATGAGTGTAGAACACCTTTGATTCTGCATGATCAAGAAGCAGGGATTCAGGCATTGGTCCTATGATCGGAATTCGCAACTCGAAGTCATGGAATTTCGTACTGACTAACCAACCCAGAGGAGATGAGTGAGGGATCGTCAAGGGTTGAGTGGTTTCGTTCCGTACGAATAGATAGGTGGATCTTGCTCGCGTCTCCACCAAAGGTGTGGCTTCGAGGGTGAGGCCTAGTTCGAAGAACTGAGGTGACGGTTGGAAAAGTGCATGCGCGTGGCTTAAGTGTTGGCCAGGTCGCATGACTAAGCGGATGGGTACATTTGCTGCGTTCGCAGGTACCACAAGTGAACCTTGGTTAGTGACCTGACATACCTCGGGAATAGTTTGTCCTGAGCCTAGGTTGCTGAGATCGGAGGACCAGGTTTCCGTTGAAACATCAGTCAAAGACCACAGTACACTATTGAGGGTGTCTACGTGGACGTCGAGGCGCACCAAGAAGTCACTACCAATGTAAACGTCGTGCGGCAAGTTAGGGACGACTAAGAAATAATGGGTGATTACCCTTTTGTTCCACTGGACGGTTAAAGCGCAAATTCCATCAGTGGGTGACATTGCTTTTGATGCCAGGTTAAGAGGAAAGCGACAAGGACTGCTCACCAAAGGAATATTTGGTTGAGTGAGGCGCAGAGTGTTAAAGAGGGTTTGGCTTATGGCGGACTGGTCGGCCCATAGAGCCAGAACTGCATTGTCTACACGATAGTCCTGCATTGTGAGACCATTCACGATGGGAAGGCCTGGAGCGTCTGTTGTGGACGGCTGTGTGAAAGTGCACAGGAATGTGTTCCGTTGTTCTAACATGGCACTAGGGGGCCAGGGAGAGACTGCTGTCTCTGGTGTGGCTGCCATGGGCTCAGTTTCCTCTTCCTCGAAGTGAGGGATCTGACTGGGTGGATCTCCTATTGATTCAGGCCGGATTTCGAGGCGGCAACACTGAGCTTCCCGGTGGTATGGGGTGCAGATGGGTAACGGCTCACGCACTTGTGCCCAGATCTTTGACCTTTTGAAGTCAATCAGTGGTTCGAAGCGATTAAGGAGATCTTTGCCGATGAGGAAGGGAATTGTTTCGAGAGGAGACACATGGACTGGATGCACTAAGGTCATTGGTCCAATGGCTAAGTGTATTAGTGCCATAGACTGGATAGTGAGGCCTGCATGTGAATACGGCTGAATTTTAAGAGGGCAGTTTTGGAGCTGTATCTCGCGATTTTCACGCCGCGCAATGGCTCGAACCTGGTGGAATAAGGCGGAAGACATGAGCGTGACATCTGATGCAGTGTCCAATAGGGCCTCATGTACTAGCCTTCTTTCCACAATGGTGGACAAGTAGAATTTGCGTGCAACCCCTTTTTCCGTTAGGTGTCCCATGAATTGTCGGACGGGTGTGTCGCCTTCAATGACTGAGGGGTCATTTGGCGTTAAACCTTCTTTACCGTCTAACTGAACAACCAAAACAGCACTGGAGGGTGGTTGCAAGTCACCCCCCTGTATCATCGGGTTTTCAGTGTTTGTTTGGGTCACTAGGAGATTGCGCGGTGCGCTAGAAGACGGAGCTTCGCTTGTCACTTCTCCTACATAACTCTCTAACATCTTTGGGGTGTTAGAGGATGGCTTTGGGTTAGACCGCGAAGAGGTGATAGAAAGAACGTCAGGTTTTTTCTTTTTCTCTTTGCAAATCATTGCAAGCATTCGGCGGATGTCCTCTAACTCCTTAGAGCTGGGTTCCGTGCCTTTAAGCTTGTCTTTAGTGTGATTTTCTTTATTTTGATACCAGTATTTCTCTTTCTTTTCTCTATAGGAATTAGAAAGCTGGTTCGGAGCTGTTCGCTCATATCCCTTATGGGGATGTGATGGTTTTCCACGGCCCGCACCGCGGTTTTCTATAGGGTGATAGTCACGACCATACCCAGCCCTGTCCCGAGGGTTCCAGAAATCTTTGTCGTGATTTCTGTCTGGCCTGCGAGGAGGGTAGCGCTTGTATTGGTGTGAGGGCGGATGAGGTTTCGGGCCCTCACTGGTCCACGGAGTGGAGGAAGGGTCCAGGGCGGATCTTTGTGGATCGGCCTGGGTGGCACCTTCTAACTCTAAATGTGGGGAACTGGAGTCGACATTGAAGACTTGGGGTGTTTCGGACCGCCTGTTGGGAATTTGTTGGGTTTTGAGGAAACCTCTGAGTGCTAAATCACGCAGCTGCCTGCTAGACAGGGTGCGAGGGCAAGCTGAGACTCCCAACTGATGACTGGTGTGGGGATGGAGGTTTTGGATAAATAGTGATTTGAAATTTAACTCTTCCTCCATTCCGGAGTCATTTCTAGGTCCGAAGTACGCCTGTCTGAGTCGATTATAATATTGCTGAGGGGATTCCTGGCGTTGCTGTTTTATGTTCAAAGCAGCGGCCAGTCCGGTCTGTGACAGGTGATTGGAGAATTCTTCCTCCAATGCTTGGCACAGCACATCATATCGCGCTTTTACATAGTCTGGCTGACGTTCAATGAAGTTACTGACGTCTCGGTTGGAGGTCAGTTTAATCACATATAGTCTGTCATCTATGGTGATCCCGGGGAACCTTTGGAGGTAGAAGTCAATATCTTTTAGGTAGGAAAAGATATCATTAGAACCGTCAGGTTTGGGATCAAAGCGGGTTATATTACGCGCGATTTTATCTAGGTCCTTGTATGAGGGACCATGAGAGGGTAAAGGTTGAGGGGACCAGACACTGGGTTGCAGTGCTCTGGGTCTAGCAGGGCGTTGTAAGGGACGACTGACAGGAGACACAGGGGAGGGGGAAATACCCGTTGATACCAGAGGAGGTGCTGCAGCAGCTCTAAAGGTTACGGTCCCTGAGTCTGGTTCCTGATCCTCACTATCTTCCTGCTGGTCCTGTCTTCCTATAGCGGCACTAGGTGGCACATCGGGTGTGACCTGGGGCAGCGTGTTCCCTTCAGCTATTTCGCTTTGAAGTCGACTTAGCTCTGCTTCTACCTTTGCCTGCTGTCGCCTTGATACCTCAAGCTCACGTTCGCTGGCTCTGAGCTGTACTACAGCGAGGAGGGCTATCTGACCTAATGCCTCAGTTAGGGGCTTGCCCTTGAGGATGTCGGTTAAGTGGTTCTCTACCCACTTAGCCACCATGTGGTCACGATGGGCCTGTGAGGTTTTCTGCACGGTTTCTGCGAGTCCAGGCATCACATCGCTGGTGATGCTGGTCAGAACAGAGAATGCCTCATCCCACAAACCTTCTACATATACTTCCGAAGAAAAAGTCCCTTCGGCCATGTTAGCTGTGTTTTAACTGCGAGGTGTAACTTACTTCTATTTAGTTAGGATTAATTCCGTTAATCCCTTTTCTAACTAAATCTGAACTAAATTCACCTGTACCGAGTGCTCTAAGAGTAACTGCTAGTATGTATGGTGTTAGAGTTCACTTGTGAATCTCTAAGGGAAGTCTGTTAGTATGAGAGGGTGGAGTGAAAGTTGCTATGCGCAAGTGAATACAAGAAGAGAGAAAAAATTAACGAAAAAATTTTCAATAATTAAAATTATTAAAATTTTGAATTAAAGAATTGTCGAAAAATTTGGATTAAAGAATTTTAAATTAAGTGAAATTTATTACTACATATAATTTCCAATTAAGGAATTATGAAAGTAAAAGAATTTTCCAAATGAAAGAATTATTAAGAATAGCAAGATTAAAAGACTCTCTCTTTTAACTGCGTTTGTGATCTGGTATCAAGTTAAAGTGTCAATCTCTAATTATTGCACGCTGTCTGCTGTAGTTGTATCAACTTATTATGCTTCCAAGCCTTTACTTGTAATTATTCAGATGTGCAGAGTTTAGAGACAGCCACTAGAGCTGTGATACCAGGTCTTATCAGTGTGAACTGGTCGACAATTTCAATTGCGATAGTAAGTTTTCTCCACCAGAGGGTACTGAAGGTAAGTCTGAATGGCAACAGCGAGCTTCAGTATTTAAGTTGAACTTAAATTGTAATACCAGACTAGGACACCAGAGGGCGACAAGCAAGTTACAATGCAATAGCAGCAATGGACACCAGTCGGCGCTGGTGAGAGTCCCAATAGACACGGTACCAGCAGATACACTAACACAAATGGGAATTTCCACTGTAGCGGGAAGTTTCAACACTAGAGGGTGTTATCAGATTAAAATCTAAAATGGAATAAAGATTTTAAACGCTCAGATACTCTATCAAAAAAATAAAAATTAAAATTTTAAAAGGGGAACAGAGATTTTACACTAAGGTATTTTTAAAAGAATTTCATCTGTAATGACAACTTTTAAACACCAGAGGGCTGCTAAACACTTATGTTGTCTCGGCGGACAACCTCCCAACCACTAGAGGGTGTACGGGAATCAAACGTCAAGGGTAGCACCGCTTGACCACAAGGAGGAGCAAGGGAGGACACGCTTCAATAGACGCTAGTTATGAAGTATTTTTCCCTGCAATTACGCACTTATACCACAAGAGGGAATTTGTCTTCCTCTGTTTTGGGGGCGTTTTGAATTTCCCTCCTTAGTTTCAGCTCCGCCCCTTCAAAGGGGTTCGTTCCTTTCTGAATATGATTTCAGTTTAACAGGAACAGCTGACGAGAGCAGACTGCTCTTCATACAAGCCGTATTTTCGGCTGTTTAATAACCTCCCAATCGCCTAGCGCGCGATCTCGTTATTAACGCTGGTAGCGACCCAGTTTAAAACGAACGGGGGTATTCGGTTCGGTGGTCTCTCTTCGCCGGGATTTCGCGGCGGGAGGTCGAATCCGACGGCAAAGTCTCACAGCGGAATTTCGCGCAGTTCAGACGTGCCCAGACCTCAATTTAATGCATGCAAAATGGCGCAGAGCCGCGCTCTTTCAAAAACAACCAAGCTTATTTTCTAACCGGTATATATCACAGAACAGTTTTTCAGCAGTAACAA
The DNA here is from genome assembly GCF_029633855.1 of Hoplias malabaricus. NCBI lineage: Eukaryota > Metazoa > Chordata > Actinopteri > Characiformes > Erythrinidae > Hoplias > Hoplias malabaricus. The sequence continues at coordinate 26,601,933 of NC_089801.1, read as the reverse complement.
ACACAACACGAAATTACCCACATCAAGCTTTGAATCTCAATCGTTATTCAGCAACACAAACAGCGGAAAGTATTTCATAAACCCAAGCTGATATTCAGTGTTTTGCAGTTTGCTCATTAAAAAGCCTTTTTCCTGGCCTCGCGTGGGCGCCAATAAAATATATATTTTATATGTAGTGGATGTTGGTCATACACCCCGATACATATATATATAATTTTATAATTTGTTTTATAGCCTTGACCTTATTCAAACTCCTCCAACCTCTGATATTTGACTTAATGATATTAATTAAGATTTATAATTGGTTTAAGCAATTAAAACATTAATAATTAGTTTGAGAATGAATAATAATCATGCTAAATGAGTTCTTCAGGATTTTCAGAAATTCTAATGAATAAATTGCAAACACTGTGACTTCAAATAATGAGAGTTTTATTAATAAAAAGAAGATATTTAGTTAACATAGCACAACCTTGTAATCTCACGGTGTCCGGCAGGGGGAACTGATTTTGACCTTAAGGTGAGCTAGACACTTCTAACTTGTGACTAAATTGTTGCTAACTAAGGTTAATAAATGGTAAATTATAAAGAGGGTTTGTTTGGACATCAGCTACTGAAAAGGTGTTAAATACGCTAGCTTACTCGTTCGCCGTTTCACCGAGCCGTCGCGTCCTGTTGTTTAATCTCCGTGTCCCGGGGTGTTCTCGTCGTTCCCACGTGGTGAGAAGCAGGCCCGCTTATGGAGGATCTCTTTACAGTCGATTTGAAGACCCTCGATTCCGAGCTGAGCTGCGTTGATCGAGATTTCCCTTCTTCGGTTTTTCACAGGCGTGGCTGGTTTTCCACCGTAGTGGGGAGGCTTTTTCAGAGTATTAGCTAGTCTCGTTGTCCAGCTTTCCAGGATTGATGTCTTCAGGAATCAGCTTATAACGTTAATATATCTGTTATCGATTACTCAAACGGTTGATACCTTACTTTGGCCACAAATAAGTTTCACCCGCCTTGATCATTCGTGAGATCACACTTCGATAGGTAATAAACATAAACAAGATTAAAGGAAAAGAAAGATATTCAAATTACTCGACGTATTAGTAAAACTTCATACTCTTAGCTAATTTCGAGACGTCTCTCGTAAGCTTTTCTGAAGTCTGAGAGGTTTTTCTTTGTTTGTTGTCGGCGTCCTCTATTTTCCAGTTCCTTTCGTGGTCCGTTACTTCTGCAGAGTCCTCGCGACTCTTCAAACTTCGAACTCCTTGTCTGTCTTGCTGTTTGGCCTTTTCAAGGCTGGCGCGGTCACGCCCTAATGGGAGGCGTCCTCTTTCTGATTGGACGCGAGTCCAGACTCACGTGACTCTCGTGAGGGAGAGAGAGAGAGAGAGAGAGTAGGAGGAGGGGGTTTTGACTCTGTGATTCATACATAAGGAATATGAGTTTCTCGTATCAAAATTCTTATACCTGTTATCAACCTATAACAATGAGTACATTGGACTATTAATATCAGACATTTACATAAGGTCCCATCTTGAGTACATTGTTCACGTCCAATTCGTGATGATACGCTGAAAAATAAAACATTAATCCATTTTCTCTCATTCAGAGACAAAACTGATCTTTGTAATAGAAACAATCGGCATTATACATCATTTCATTAGAAGGTAGGCATTCATCTGAGGGTACAGAAAGTGACATTCATACGTTCGTTTATACACAAATAACTCAGAGAACGACTATTTTCGCTATTGTCTTGCGGCGACTCCGGGCGAGGTGTAGTTCCGCCAGTGTCCATTTGGTGTCGTTGTTAATCCGTGTTTCAGCTGTTGGTTCACGGGAGTTCACTCGAGGTCACTTTGGTTTGAACATCTGTTGATCTCCGTGAAAGATAAGGATTAGACATTTAGGTGCCATTGTCATAAAAACGGGCCGTAAAAGCTCTCTTCTTTGTTTGAGGTTCCTGTCTCTTTAAGTTAGTTATCTCGACAGTTCCTGTTAGTTAAAAGAGAGAAGGGGGGTGTTGGGGCCATGTGTTACTTAAAAGGGTTCTTTTGATGTCTTTAGATTGGTTGTGTGTGTGGGGGCTGCTATGTTGCAGACGAAAAGTCTTCTGCAGACTGGAAAAGTTTTAATTCAAAACTTTTCATTTCTTGATTGTCCGATATTCATATTTGGCTCATACTCCACTACACTATTATAGGATATATAACCAATAGTGCAATAAAAGCAATAACCATTAGTAATATAGGACCATAGATGCACATTGTGTAGTATGTCTGAAAACACAAATGCTTGGGCTAAAAAACAATAATATTTGTCTATTTGCCTGTTAGTTGAAAGCAAGGTCAGCGTTGTTTTGATTAAAAAAAAAACATCTCTGACATGGAATTTTAAGATTTACTTCTTTCACATTGATTTCACCAGAATGCGGATGGGATGCTGACACTGCAGGAATTTCAGGAAGGCTCCAAAGCAGATCCCTCTATTGTACAAGCACTGTCACTCTACGATGGCCTAGTGTAGCCATGCCTTGGTGCACAGTGAGTAGATGTGATGCTTCTGCTATTGTCAGGATCACAAGGATCCTGACAACAGCTGAGTAAAAATCCTCTGACCAGCATTGAAACTTCTCAGTCTCGGTCCTTATTTGAAATATCACATGTAATAGGCACACACAAATTCCGGCTGAAATATACACCAGATTGTGAAAGAATGGACGAAAATTGACAGGAACAGGAGACTGGTGTAATTCTTTCCTTACAGGATTGATGCTTTTCAGACAAGTGCAAGCATACTCAAGCACTAGAAGTGAAAGGATGAGTGGGAGGCATGCTATGAGTGTCTCTCGCTCTCTCCCAATACTACAATTATTAAAATATTTTTAAGCATCACCCCACCATATATTTACATGTGGCCTAATTAAAGCCACCAGCATATGAACTGTTTAATGGTTCATTTTTCATTAAAGGAATAAACTTTGATATCAATCAGTATTTTGTTTTAATTTTTATCAAAACTACTAATACTGTTTATTAATCTGTGTTAAAATTGCGAGAACATGAGCTTGTTTAACAACACAAAATGTGACACTTGTGTTCATGTAGCCTTGTGTTATTGTGTAACTCAGTGTAATACATTATTTTTTATCCATATTTTCATTTCCTGTGCTTTTTTCTAACAACCCTTTTTTTTTTCCAAATGATAGGCCATCATGACAGTCCATCTTGCCATGCTGCTTGCTGTGTGGGCGGGAAGCTGATATGACCCTCTATTTCCCACATTGCTTGGATAAAGCACTGCACTCTTGCATTATGGGAGTCATTTGTGGAAAGGCTCTGCTCAACCACTTATTTCCATATTTAAGGGGGGAAAAACACAGTTTAAGACCAAACAAATTCCTCCCAATTCTGTAAAACTGTTGTCAGATAATCTAGTTAACTGAATGAATTGCTTTGAAGGAGAGAGGAAAACCCAGACAACAGCAGTTCTTGAACTTGTTGCCTTCAGTAAATGCAGTGCACATGTATAAAGAACACTAATGGACCTGCTTGGTTTTGATTGTGTTCAGTAAAATACAATGAGGGCGGTAAGTTGCATCATACACCATGAAGCTCCAAATAATCCTTCATGACTACAAGCTACAGTATTGTACATATACCACATTACAACAACCACACAAATAAACTATATATGACACAGCCGTTACATAATAAAATATGATATAGGATAAAGAGTTAAGGACAATCAACTCGATGGTATTAAAGCCTGTACGTGACTGGAAATGGCAAGTCTATCTTTGTAAAGATGTGACGAAGTGGTGTACTATATTTACGTTCAAAACATTTAGTATTTATTTGTCTATTTATTTGAACATTTTGAGTTTTAGGGCATTTTCTTGCACAACGATATATCAATGATATATTTTATGTTGTAAAATATGAGTTTTGTGATGCTATTGTGATCATATTTGCCAGTGTTTTTAACATCTGTTTAACAATTCTATGGCAAATCAGAGCCCTATTTGCTGTATTAGTTCTCATGCTTGAACTAATGAGCCTGTTTAGAAGTGTTCTTTGCCTACAACCCATTGTACAGCATGAAACCCTGAAGTGTAATATGCTTGAATTGTTCAAGTTGTCCTGTTAACATGCCAAGAAATAATTAGATTCTCATTACTTGGTGCTCATTGTTTTCATGACACTTGTATGCACATTTTTTTATTTGGTATCTCCAGTTTGTAAAAATAAAAAATGTTGAGCATAGTTTTGAACGTTGTAGCTTATAAAAAACAATCCAAAACTTCACCTCATTTACAGCACCCATTATTTTTACATTTATGGCTCTGTAATTACCGTTTTAAATTGGTAGTCAAATAATACATGTGGATATATATTTTGTAGTTTTAACAGATAGAAATGAAAGACATTTTAAACATATCACGCCCACTCCTGAATCACTCGTTGACAAGGTATTTTAAAGGAACACTTAAAAATACAGTTTCTAAATTACTGTAATGTTCCACGGAGCTGTAATAGGAAGAATAGATCCTCTGTTGCTGCTACGCCGGGTCCTGTTCTGGTTTACTGCACTAAGCGGAGGGCTCTCGCAAGAAATGTGTAACGCTTAATGGCACATAGCTCACAGGTGGATGGTTGCCTAGCTACAAGAAGAATCTAGCTATCTCCGTATTCCCGATACGGTCATTATATGGCAGACAGAGCAAGGAGGAGAAAGAGAGAGAGAGAGAGAATGAGCAGCTGTAGAAGAGTTAATACTGGACTGAATTTACACACAGTGAACTGAAACAGACCTGAGGACACAAGTTGGAGCAGTAAGTATTTGTTGCCCTTTTTTCATGTGTTGCGGTGCTAGTTAGTGATAGTTTTGTTGACAAAAGTGTTATAGTCAATTTTTGAGAGTTACTGAGCATTGAGCCAGGCTTTGCAGCTACTAACTTTAGCTACTAACTTTTGTGTACTGGTGTGTTTGGGGAAATTTATACGAGTACTAGACAGTATAATACAAAAGTATATTTTCTGCTTCAAAGTTTGGTTCATGATACTACGGTGCCGCCGAAGCTTTTAACATTGTGAAGAGCAGCTGCGCAGTGCACTCCACCTCTAAATATATTCCCACGGCTATGTTCATAGATTATAATTTGTTAACAATCCAACCTCGAGAAGAACAGTCACAGGTTTACCTCACTGCTGTTCCCGCAGCTTTTTCTTTTTTTCATATCCTGAAGAATAGGTTCACTTCATTTTCTGATGACACTTTAATTTGCGGGGCCCTACTCAGCATGCATACGGAGTATATAGGCCTGTCAAGCTCTGATCATGCCATTGCATTTAAGTAACACCTGAACAAGAAAAACACATCAGTACTCAGGAGAAGGAGAGCGATATCGCTGTCTATGATTGGTGCAATTAATGTCACTCAGACTCTTGTGACTTACTGGAGGATCCTGAGAACTGGAGTCGATGCTACCCTCAGGGACAGGACCAGAGGACAATCGGTATGATATTGTCATTCTGTTTATTATTAATTTATACATTTTTGGTTACTTTAATAGGGCTAATGCAAACTTGTTGTTTATATGTAGTAAATGTACTTTTTTTAAAGGTTGTACTAAACTAGTCACAAAATATAGTTGCTATATTAGTGTACAGAACTGGCTTAGGAATTCTTATTTTGGAGGTCAGTTTACAGTGTAACTTTTTATATGACCCTTTATACATTTTATGACATTCCTTTAAATTTATGAGAACAGATTTTGATTTTAATTAACTCTAAACCTCTTTCACTGGTTGTAACTAATGACTACATTTGTTATTCTTTTTAAAGAAAAGACAGATCTTTCTGTAATTCTAGTGTAATCCAAGGTGAGTGCACTCACTCTATTGAACCCTCTACTGGGTTAATCTATTTTGGTGCCATATAGAATTCTTTTCTAAAATGTGGTATACAAAACGCTCTATATCACAATCTTCATGTTGCTAGGAACACTTTAATTATGCATTAGGTTCTTTAAGTGTTCAGAGTTTTATATAGAACCATTTCCTTTAATAATAACCACTGTAGAACCATCATTATTGAGAGTGTATGAAACGTTTTTGAAAATGCCAAATTATTAAATAAACGAGTATGTAAAAATATTTATAATATACATCCTAAATTCATTCATTCATTGTCTGCAACCGCTCAGCCAGTCCAGGGTCGCAGTGGGCCCGGAGCCAACCCAGAACCGGGTGCAAGGCAGGAACAGACCCCAGGGGGGGCATCAGTCCTTCACAAGGTGACACACACATACACCTATGTACACTTGAGTCGCCGATCCACCTACCAACATGTGGTTTTGGACACAGGGAGAACACACCAAACTCCTCACAGACGGTCACCCGCAGTGGGACTTGAATCCACAAGCTCCAGGTCCCTGGAGCTGTGGGACTGCGACGCTACCTGCTGCACCACCCTGCCACCTACATCCAAAATTATATTACAGTAAGGCTGTGAAAGGAAGCTATGTTTTTAAAGAGTTATGGTTGTCTTTTCTTTTAACAGATTGGGTTCAATCCATGAATATAGTTCTGCTTTTTGCAAGCTGGCTATAGATATACCCGCCCATTACGTTTTACTGCCAACAGAGTCAAAGCAGCCTAGAAATGTGGTTGGCCCTGATTATATGATCCAAATATTATAAAATGCTCAAGTCATAATTATTAGCTGTCAGGATTAAAATCTAGATATTATGAGATGGCAAGCCATAATTATAGGAAACATGCTTGTTATTATGACTTGCTAAATGCCATTACTTCAGAATGGGGCTTCCATAAAAACCCATTTAAAATTTGTATGACCAGATTTATATTAAAACTCTACACATTCCAGTCATAGTATTATGACCACATCATTGTTTCTACGCTCATTGTCCATTCTCTCAGCTCCACTGACCCTACAGGAGCACTTTGTAGTTCTACAACTACAGTCTGTAGTCCATCTATTGCTCTGAATACTTTGTTAGCCACCTTTCACCATGTTCTTCGGTTCTCACCACAGAGGCGGTGGTGTATTAGTGTGTGTTGTGCTGGTACGGGTGGATCAGACACATCAGTGCTGCTCTTGGTCTTAAACTCAGTGTCCGCTCACTGCCCACTCTACTAGACACACCTACCTCATTGATCCACCGTGCAGTTGTAAAGTCTGAGGCAGTAACTCATCTGTCACCATACAGTTTGTGCTGGTTGTCTTCTAGTCCTTTGTCAGTGGACACGGAATGTTGCCAACTGGACACTGTTGGCTGGATGTTCTTGGTTAGCACAACACACACTAACACACCAAAATATGTCAGTGTCACAGCAGTGCTGAGAATGATCCACCACCCAAATCACTTCTGCTCTGCGGGGGTTCTGACCATTGAAGCACAAGGTGAAAGGGGAAGGACAAAGCATGCAAAGAAACAGGTGAACTACAGTCTGTAATTGTAGAGCTACACGGTGCTCTCTCCTCTAGGGTCAGTGGCACTGAAAGAATGAAGAGTGAGTGTAGAAGCAAGGAGCTGGTCCTAATTTTATGACTGGACTGTGTATGTATATATATAATATTATATATATATAGTTTATATCTGCATTTCATTTATCTAATAAATTAATGAAATTAGTGCACAAGTCTGCATACACGCACAATGTCAAATTTTTATTCATTAATAAATATATTTATAGGGCTCTGAATCATGATTTCTTCTTTAGAATGATACTCACCAAATGTTCTTGCTCTAAAGGGTACACCATAATTTATTGCAAAAATGATTGCATGCAATCAGTTTTTCACATGTGAAGTGCAGCCAGTAGGGCACTTCTGATTGTTTTCAGCACTGAAGAGGGTAATATAGCGACCTTTTTTCAACTATGTGAGCAGCAGCTGGTTGGCCTATTGCCATCCTGCAATTTCGTGGGTTTCCTAATCTCAGCCACAGACGCTCCGCCCGGCAACCTCTCTGGCCATGCATGTGCACCATCTGCTGACGAGAATGAGAACTGAAGAGTCACTATTGTCTGGAATAAAGTAACATCAGTATGCCAGCAATACTATAGGTGTACAGTAAATCTGCAATGGCTGGTGTGACCGTGTTTTCCAACAAAATAACAGCAGGAGCACAACTGTACAAAACTTAAATAAACAAGAGGAATTGGGATTGCTTTTCAGGATTTTGTCCTACTTTGTCTTTTATTTCATTAATAGTGGCCTTATGTACATTGACAAAAAATAAATATAATAAAATAAATAAATACAATTTAAAAAGCAAACCAAAACATGCATATATAGCTCACTGCCAAAGAGCTTCTGTGTGAGTTCATTTATTTAAAAGGTAATGTAATGGAAAATTGGAATAAGAAGCTTGTAGAATTTACAAGTTAGCTTCAAATTTGCAGGCTTCTTTCCAACGTAAATACTGCAAGTGCCAGGATTTAACCGCTGTGGTTTACAAGAATAAAACAATTCTGTTGGAAACATTTTTTCTCTAATTCCTGCAGCTCTACACTTCATATAAATACTCGAGTAACAATGGTGTTTTAAGGAAAGAATATTGATTTGAACATCTTTTCTGTTGTTTGCCTATATGTGCTGTTTATAATAAATTAAATAAAAGTGGTTGACAAATGATAACTTGTGTATTCAGTGTTTCATTGCATGTTTTTTTATTTAATCTAATTATAAAACCAGAAAAATATAATGCTTCAAAACACCGCTAACAGCACTCAATTCTTCAATTTAAATGGAAGACAAAAATTTCCAGCGACGTTTACAATGGACGGCGTATAATAAATATGTAATGCAGGTTTACCTCAATTAAAAAACGGTCTGTTAGAACGAGAGAGGATGCAGTATGTGCGTGTGTGTGAATGTATATGTTTTTAAATACTGCAGACTATCTCAAAAGTTCAAACCATTTTTATAAATGAATAAATTAGCTCAAGTTTACATTGAGTGGAGAGAGAGATTTTTAAGACCCCACCCTCGTTCCGGTCCCGCCCCGGTTCCTCCGCTCCGCTCCTGAGGCGGAACTCGCCACTGCTCGGAGTATAACGGGTTCTCTTCGCTGTAGCTGTTAGCACAGTGTCTATAGCGGCGCTTTTAAAACATTTAACATGTGTGCTTAATGCATAACACCACAGATGAGCGCATAGTGTATTTATATATGAATGTAGTTGAATAACAATCATTCGGTTTTATTTTAGTTTTGGTCATGCGTTATATGAGCGATGCTGTCGGGCTAGCCACAGATTCAAGGGTTCTAGCTCAGTTAACGTTAGCTCAGCTAGCTAGTCAGACTTTACCGGGCAGAATAGGTATACTGATTCTTCTTGTTTCCAGCGTACAATTTATAACCTTAGATTTTCATAGGAAAGCCACGGTAACAGCTCCATAAGACACCGCTGGTTCGATGTTTAATGAAAGAGGTTTTCAAACAGCTAGTTTTCCACCTAGCTAGCTTCCCGCTAACCATCGGATTCTACTGGAAATGGTAAGTCGTTTGTGTAACTTCTGGTGTTATAAAAGGTGTTGGTGAATTACACTTATTTTAGGACTCATTAATGAACTGGAACATAATGGCTTTTAATCTTTATGACATAGCTGTGTGTTAAACATTTCCGTTGCCAGTTTTGTATATATTCTAGCACCACAGTCCATGTTAGCGCCAGTTGGCTAAGTTTACAACTTCCAAAATATGTCAGCTAACGTTTTTAGAGTCTAAATATGAGCTAGCAGTAACTGCACTAGCTGTCGTTAACTGATTTAATTGAATGTGTTGCTACCATATTGCTATACCAAGTACTACTGTTTATATGTTGTAGCACTAGCCCAAAAGCCACTTAAGCCAAGACAGGATTTGTGTATATATATATATGTATATGTGTGTGTGTGTGATTATTATTAACATTAATTTTTTAATTTACAGAATGATGACATGTATCATTCATTCATAAACAAAGCTATTCATTGTTCTTGGATGTGAATGTGCATTTAAAAGATGCTTGCTGACATGTGCTGTCAAATATGTGAATACAGTTGTATTACCATCTAATAACTCTCACCTCCGTTTTGATGAATAATCTATAACTTTAAATTTAAGGGGTGTGTGGGGGTGCATTTAAAAAGAAAATATTTATTTGTGTCAGTCTGGACATACAATTCCCTTTTGTTAACTCTACATTATATTTAGTTTTTAAACGTTATACATTTTTGTCAAAACTTTATTGAAGACCTTTCATAAAATTGCCTCTCAGGAATCGGGAAAAGCAACATAAATCTTTTTTTTCCTCCTGAGGTAGTATTTAAGAAACATTAAATGCCTAAGTCATGTGATACTTATCTATTAATCATGTATGCATCTGTATAATTTTGACCTGGTAGATCAATGTAGAATGGAGAATTTCAAACCAGAACAATGAATGATTAAAGTTTGTATGAATTTGGAAGAATCATTGGACTGATTGGACGACTACTTTGAAGTAATATCACTTAGCCAAAATACTTACTGACACCGTGTCCAGGGTGTGTTCCTGCCTTGCACCCGAATGAATTAACTTGATTACAGTCATCAGTAAGTTCTTTAGTGTTAAGTTTGGCAGTATTAGATTGAAAGTTAATCGATGATCTCTTTCACTGAAAATGCAACAGTGCAACTTTCAAAGCTGCCTTATTTTAAACAATGCCTAACCGAGTGCACTATATTCCATTTCATTAATCTTTGCTGAGAAATGTTTTCCTCAGGTAAAGAGGGACATCTTGTGTAATGCTTTGTTAATTGTGTAACAGTTGTTTTCAAGTTAAGTTGCTGTCTGCTGCCCTATATACCCTTATATACTTTTTTCAGTACCCAGAACATTCCTCTTTACAGGTAGGTGCCCTCATGTGCCCATGGAGAAGGAAGCCTTTGAGGGATGGCTGGAGTCAGTCTCCTCCTCCTTCCTGGCATTAAATGACCAACAGCGCAATCAATCTCTAGACCATCTGATTTCACTGAGCGGTGCCGCTCAACTTCAACACCTGTCAAATGGACTGGAGACCCTACTGAAGCGGGACTTCTTGCGCCTTCTACCGCTGGAACTGGCCTTCTACATCCTCCGCTGTCTAGACCCAGAGACCCTGCTTACCTGCTGTTTGGTGTGCAAGCAGTGGAATAAAGTCATTAATACCTGTACAGAAGTATGGCAGGGTGTGTGCCAAGACCTAGGCTGGCGAATTGACGACTCCATCCAGGACGCGGCATACTGGAAACGGGTTTACCTGAAGGCTAAGCGACGCATGAAGCAGCTCAGAGAGGAAAATGCCTTTGAGACGAGCTCCCTGATTGGACACAGTGCTCGAGTGTATGCGTTATACTACAAAGACGGTCTCCTCTGCACAGGTATGTGTGTGTTTATTTTATTCATGTGTCCATGTAATGTGCTCCTTGCATTCTTTAATGTATTTATGTTAAATTCACAACTTCACATCATAAACCCTGCAAATCCTGTAGTATACTTTTAAGCTGTTTATTTAATAATAATTTAAGCTAATATTATGAGAATGGGGCAGCACAGTGGTGCAGCAGGTAGTGTCGCAGTCCCACAGCTCCAGGGACCTGGAGGTTCCCTGCTGGAGAGTCCTGCTCCAGGTGACAGTTGCTAACACTTGTTATCAATTGATGCTTTTAGCACTTTGTCGCATCTGTGACAATTTTATATTTGTCTTCAGGTTCAGATGACCTGTCAGCTAAACTATGGGATGTACGTACTGGGCAGTGCATCTATGGCATTCAGACACACACTTGTGCAGCTGTAAAGTTTGATGAGCAGAAACTAGTGACAGGGTCTTTTGACAACACCATTGCATGCTGGGAGTGGAGTACAGGTGCCAAAATCCAACAGTTTCGTGGACACACTGGAGCAGGTTAGTGTCAAGCAGTATTCTCATCTGTTTGCCATCAGATCAGCAGACACATTTAATTTCAGTTTTGTGGTAAATAATAAATCTTGCTAGAAACTCACTTGGATAAAAAGTGTTTAAAATCACTTGTTGGTTATATTTGTCACAAATAACCTATGCATTTATTTGATGATCTGTCAGATAAAAAAAGTCTGAAATGTCATAACAGTAAAGTGGAGTAAACTAAACCACAACAAATCAAGAACTGATAAAGGATTTCAAAATATTAATAAAAAGAAGATAAATCAAAAACCCTGCAGTGAAGTTTACTATTTAAACCATGCATCATTATGTAAATTGCAAAGGATTCTATTTAAATTAATGTTCATTTAAAAAAATTTTTTAGTTAACACAGTTCATGTAAACTACTGCAGTATCTTGAAGTTTATTCAATTTTTTGTAGTGTGGGTAGTGTTTCTAAAGGGTCTCTATGTTTGTAGTGTTCAGTGTTGACTACAATGATGAGTTGGACACACTGGTCAGCGGATCAGCAGATTTCACCGTCAAAGTGTGGGCCCTGTCGGCTGGAGCCTGTCTCAACACCCTCACTGGACACACAGAGTGGGTCACTAAGGTAAGATTCGTATTAGCAGTGTCATCTTGTCAATTCCAAGGTCCATCTATATCCAGTGTTTAGACTGTGCTCTTATTCTTCTTCTTTTTTTTTTTTTTTTTTTTTTCTTTCTTTCTTTTTTATATTATATTATTCCCACACTTGCAAAGGCTTATTGCAACATTTATTTCAGTCATGCTTCAGTCCGTCTGACACACACTTTAGCATTCTTACAAATATTACAAATCTATGCATCCCTGTTTACAGCCAAATTATCCATAATAATTTGTTGCCTTCAGATATATATTTTTGCCTTTTTTTACCCAGTGTAGACAACGCCTTTTGCTTTTAATTAAGACTTTAATGTTATTCTTAGCTATAGATATTTAAACTACTTATAATAACAATGTTATTAAATAATATTACATAGTAAACAATATAAATATCATGCTTCTGGAATAAACTGATACGAGAGGCTATATCAGTGCAGACCCTTACAAATAACTGTGTAAATACCTTATTTTGTTTACTCTGTCCTAGGTAATCCTACAAAAAAGCCAGGTGGAGTCTATGATGCACTGTCCTGGTGACTATATTTTATTGAGTGCTGATAAATATGAAATCAAGGTAAATACCTTTTATTGGGATTTTTGGCATTGAAGTCTGTTTGCTCAAAATGACAATATATTCACAATTATTGTGGCTAAATGTTTCAGGTTTTTTTTTTATTTTCTATAACTCTACATAGTTTGAGAAATGGTTATGTAATATCACCTAGCACTGGGCATGACCACACTCATTCTCTGTCCTCAAAACAGGTGTGGCCCATAGGAAGAGAGATCAACTGCAAATGTTTAAAGACCCTGTCTGTGTCAGAGGACCGTAGCGTCTGCCTGCAGCCCAGGTTACAGTTCGATGGACGCTACATTGTCTGCAGTTCAGACCTAGGAGTCTACCAGTGGGACTTTGCCAGTTTTGATGTCCTAAGGTAATTTGTTCAAAGAAAACAGCAAAAAATAAAATTGGTTTGGTTTTTGGGAACACATTCTTCGCTGCAATTTTCAGGAATGTGTAATGTAATTCTGTCCGTTTTTGCAATTAGATGACAGTGTAGCAGTTAGAGTGTAAGCAAGAGGCTGTAGGTTAAACTTGACGGCTGATTTATGCTTCTGTGTTGAGTCTACACAGAGCGTACGCTGAAGCCTGTGCAAATATCTTATGTGGTTGTGAGCATTTATATTTTTGTCTGTTGGTGTCTGCATTACTCTGCAGTTACACCCCTAGGGCTTAATCGCAAGTCCCTTCCTCTACACTATTCAGTATAGTAGTATAGTTGTACAAATCTTTAAAGTGCAGGGAGTATATAAGGAGTAGGGTTCTAATTCGGACAGAGCACTACTTATATGTGGTGTCAGGAAAGCAACAAATACAGTCCTGGCACTTTTTTCCCTGCTTCCAGCTCTCGCTGGATTTTATTTTTGTCTGCCACCGATTTATAGAGTTCTTGAAATTCTTCAGAATACCACAGGTATTTACACTTTTTCAATTAGGTTGTATTGTAACATATTTATAATGTATAACACACCTCTTGGTTATGAAATACCTTTCCGGTGGACATGACAAAACAAAATTGCATTCAAAACAAATTTAACTGAGATCTAGCACTGGATTTTGCACTTCATCATTGCTCAGTACACTATATAGAAGCCTGCTAGTCACTCCTTCAGATAAAGTCTGGTATTCTATTGCATGGTTTAACATTGTTAACACGCCCAAGTACAAGATTGTCATTTTGATTAGTTCAGTATATAATGTCTGTCTTGTCACTCACAGAGTCATCAGACCTCAGCAAGACCCAGCCAATCCTTCCCTGCTCAGCTTCGGTGAGATTTTTGCCCTCCTCTTTGATAATCATCACTTGTATGTCATGGACCTAAGGACTGAGGTCATCGCTGGCCGCTGGCCACTGCCAGCATATCGTAAATCCAAAAGAGGCTCCAGCTTCTTGCCAGGAATCACCTCGTGGCTCAATGGATTTGATGGCAAGAATGATGCAGGCTTGGTTTTTGCCACCAGCATGCCTGACCATAGCATTCATCTGGTTCTGTGGAAGGAGAATGGCTAGAAACGGGAATTGAGTACACCGCAGATATGACTGACATTATGAACGTTAAAGGGTGCTTTTGATTTCTGAAACTCGCAACCAACTACGTTAGATATTGCATGCACCAAAGTCTTCTTTCTTTTGTTTTCTCTTCTTTCTGCTCTGATTGCTTTTAGGGTCAAGAACAAACACTCTCTCTCATGTACAGAATCATACGTGCACATTTAAACATCATGCATCTGGCAGAGGTTTCTGGAAACTGCAGTAGACTGAATGCTTGACTTGTTATTTTTAAACTGTTATGAGCTTGCATTTACATAAAAGGGATTCAGAGAGCAAAAGAAACATAAAGACAACAGTGGATCAAGCACTTGTTTGAAAATAACATGTCCTGCCGCAGTAGTCACTCAAATTCTTGCAAAGAAAAAAATAATAATAAAGAATTTGTTTTGAGTATCACTGTTTTCATTAAACAAATGTATGTGTTCATTTATAGGTCACAAATTTACATTCAGAATACAGGAGAATGTTTCCTTTGTTTTGGAGAAGAGATTTTTTTGCAGATGGCCATAAACACGTGCTCTAGCTTGCATCTAAAATTATTTTGGTTTTTTTCTTAGGTGTTTACATGGGAATGATATACAGCATAAGCCTGGTTTATCAGCATCATTTAAATTTCAGAAACATGACTCTGTTTTAAATTTTCACTTGAAATTAGTCATGTGCCTTTTACTTTTAACATGTATGTGACAAATCTTGAAATCCGTTGTTGCAAACTGTAAAGTCAGTGAGAAAAATATGCTTGTTTTTTACACTTTAAATATTTTTTAGCCCAATGTAATCAACACCGCAACACGTGCTATTTACTATACCATTTACACAGACTAATTCAGTTGAAATTAATTCACATGAATATTCTTCAATATTCTTTTTTTAATCTTAATTTTTAAAGGCTGTTCTAATTTAGAAGTAAAATTTAAAAAGCAACTATTGTCATTTAAAACATAATTTATCCAAGTTTAGTTTTAGTTTTTTTTTTTTTACTTAAATGATCAAAATAAGAAAACAAACCCTTGTCTACAGCTTTTTCTGTGTCTTGGTATTGATATAACATTGACATAGATCTCATAAAATCTGCTTGCAAATATATGAAGTTTATATAATTTTATTATTATACTGTTAAGAGGGAACCTATAAACCATGCCATGGGTGCCACGTGAGTGCCTGTGCATAGGTACAGTTCGCTGGTGTCATCAGGGCTTTAACTCTGGAATCTGGGTTTTGACCTTTAACTAAACTGTTGATGCATTACTTCTTTCAAATATATACCTTACTGTAATAGTCACTCATGCCACTGTAGACAGTAATGTTGCCCTTCCACAATTAGCAAATTTTAGTTTTTTGTTTGTATATTATATGCTGTCTTTCAAATAAATGAAAGTAGCAAAGGGTAGATGTCACTATTTTTTTTTTCTTGAGTATGAATAAAATATCAGATTGCAGCTAGTTAAAAAAACACGTTGGTTCCATTAGTTTTGCACATGATGGGAAATGTAAATAAATATGTAGTGATTCATAAATCTATTTTGATGTGATTAATTGATAGATATATATTTTTTATATATATAAAAAACATGCTCATTCTGAACATAATGAAGCCTGTATCACATTCAAAAGTTGTCTGGCAATTTAACACCAGAAATGCTGTAAATATGAAATTAAATAGATGGAGTCATTCTTGAGTTTCCATTCAGGAAAGGCTTGTTCTTCAGGAGCAAGGATGGGTCAAGGTTCACGCTCTACTTTGCTCAAGAAAAATAAATAAATAGGCAAATTAAATAAAGTTAGTGATTACAATAATTTAGGTATTTCATGTCTATGTTGCATAATATCCATTTTAATTGAGCAAAAAATCTGTGAAGCACACGAGGCTGAAAATCACAAAAACAAAAAATTTGAAGTGATTATCATTTGTGGGGTGATGCACAGTTTATCCTGTAAAATTTTATCTGATTTTTGCTGTTTTTCTGAGGTGTTCGACCAGAAGAGAAAGAGTGCCCTTTTTAAGACTTGGCATCTTTCAATGTTTCACCCTCTTGTTCAATATTAACAATCTGCAAATTATAATATGCAATTTCTATTTATTTGTTAACATATCATAATATTTGTATAAGCCAGAACAGTAAAATTCACCTAAATTTATTCCAAAATGTATTATTTAATTTTATATTTGAATTAAATTCCCCTTAATGTGCAAATTTGGTATTAACATGACACTTAAAATTTAACTAAATATGCATTTTTTGGAGGATGTAAGAGTAGTTGAAAGTTGCTGCTAAGCAGCTGCTTTGTTATCCCAATCCTAAGGTGTACATAAGTGGTCGGTATGGTGTCCCAGGTAGGTGCTAAGGTGTTGCTAGGCAGTTGGCATCCCGAGTGGTTGCTGTGGTATCTCGGTGTTTACCAGGGGTTTTCACATGGTTGCTAAGGGGTTGTTAAGTAGTTGTTAGGTTATTCACTGTAGGATCTACGGTGTGGCTGCTAGGCAAGTGATCTTTTATCTGCTAGGCACCTATTATGTTATCCCAGGTGGTTGCTAAGGTGTTAGTATATGATTTTTAGGTGGTTGCTATTTTATCCCAGGTGGTGGCTATGGTATCTGAAGTGGTTGCTATATTCTTAATATGATGTCATTAGGTGATTACTGTGGTATTCCAAGTGGTTTTTAAAATGTGATTGCTACAGTGTGTAAACCTGGTTTGTTGCCAGTGTATTCCAGGTGGTTGCTAAGGTGTTGCTAGGCAGTTGCAAAAGTATGTGGATGCAAAGTAATGTGTTGCAAAGTGGATGGAAATATATAGATAAATGTGTAGAAAGAGAGAGGGCCTAATTGATATAAGTATAAATAAATTTATTTTTGTTATGAAAACGAACATACTTCAAGAAATGTTTCAAATATATTTTTATATTTTCATACATCACAGTTAATTTGGGCTATTGTTGTCTTCATTTTTTATGTATTCATATATATTTATTTTCACATTTCAACATTATTTATTCATTTATTTAGTTCTGTATTTCTCTGTCTCTATGTTAATCATGTGGGCGGTCCTAAACTCACCCTAAATCAGGATCGCTCAGCTTGGCAATGCAGCAAAATGCTAAGTGGTTCTTGTGTCTGGATAATACAATAGAGATGTGTAGAGATGTATTAAACAGGACAAAAGCTGCTGTTAGGTGTTTACTTGGTATCTTAAGTGTAAGATTATTAAGGCAGATGATGTATTTAAGACAGGGAAACTGTTACTCTCTCTCAGGGACTGGCGGGTTGTGTCCATTTCCTCCATAACACTAGAGACAGTATATTAACCGCCTACGCGTAATGTGGGAGTTGCTGGCACTCTGATGATGTGGTGAGTTTGTGTAAATTCTAATTACGTCGTTAAAACAGATACATTTTGAGATAAATGTTTCTGAATGTCTATGTACATAAGAATTCAACAGTGTGCAAATGTAATTATTGGATTTTTATTTAATTTTGGGATCAAACATACACCATAAAGAAGTGTTAATGTTTTGTTTACATCGCCACCTTTTAATTATATTTTCTTTTTAACGAGAATATTATACACAATATTATCTCATTTTAAATATCATTTTTGGGTTTCTGATGTACTAACCAACAAACCGTGAAAGCTAAACCAGTCAGTTTTTGTCAGAAAAAAGGGAATTAAAAAAAATAAACAAGCAAAAACTCAAAACAAGATCAGAGGGTTAAAATATTAACATGTGGACAAGGGGTATGATGTGAATTTTGAGGTTCAGCCTGCTTCCATAGAAGCCATTTCTTGGTGATCTTCCTGCTTGAAGCAGCAGAGGTCACTATACATTTGCATCATTAAAGTGAAAAGTCTCCAATGTGATTATGCACAGAAATATTTCTTATAGTCTGGAATGTTTTCCCTAAAATCATTTTATTGCTAAAATAATTGAATTTGCATGAATATGCATATTTGCACACATTAATATTATCAACAAAAAAAGAGACAATAACTAATAATCCCAAACCCAATCTCAAACAAACCTCATTTCCAGAAAAGTAGCGGCATTTTTAAAACTGCAATAACACAAATTTGTGTCTTGAACGTTTAACTGACAAATTTAAACAAATGACTAATAAATCAAAATAAATCAATTCCTTGTTATCTCTGACCATCTTGGTTTTATTTTGTACACAAATTTTGTATTTGGTGCCTGCAACACACTCCTACACATACATCAATTTCATGTGATTGGTCAAAGCTTATCTCACATCAATAGAAATGTATGCTGTTGTCCATGTTTCAGCTCGCGTTCATCAAAATTGAACATTGTGTTATCTGTGATAACACAAAAGCCAAAATCTTTCATGGCACGTGGGGGGCATCAGTGACCATGGCATGACTTGTGTATGTGAGATGATGACGTTTATGACCGCTGTGCCATGCACCTGGTAGTTGCTGGAGAAGTTCAGTGATAATTTTGGTAGGCAGGAAAATATTTTGATGGAAGGAGAACCGATGTCTTCTGTGCTGGAGTTTAGAAAGATGGTACAGGGCAGAACTAAATTATATAATAGCATTGATAGACCATGTTTGCCAGGAAAGTTTAAAATGTGGTGTCTACAGTTTGGCTTGCAGCCTCAGATGGCCAGTGAAAGTTTATGATGTTCTAATTACAAGTTGGATCCGCAAGTGGTGGTGCAGGTAGCCAAGAGCTTGTTAGAATTAAGGCACATGTTTTGCCATGAAGTGCAATGCAGAAGAGCAGGCCTTAAGTCAGGTGAGTCGTGCAAAGTGTTTAATAAGGCCATATCACCAGAGATATGGCAAATGATGTCTAGTATTATTAGTGAGCAGAAAGAGGAGGCACTATGCACAACAGTAGCCAGTGGCTTCTTGGGAATGTCTAGATAAGTGAAGATCACTTCGTAAGATTTGTGAGCAATGAATAACTTATAACATGGTTCCAGCTCCAGAAAACAGTGGACAGTGGGTAGATGAAGACCCCTGTTGTAGATTTACAATTCCATTTGAGGATGCAGTAGTTGAAACTTCTGAAACGAAGAACCTGAACTATGCAGACATGTTGTCTGAGGGGAGAATGTGGGCGGCAGGCACATATTCAGTAGCTAAGTCTGATAATAAATGAATATACAAATGCATTTTTTCTTTCATTCATTCATTGTCTGTAACCACTTATTCAGTTCAGGTTCATGGTGGGTCCGAAGCCTAGCTAGAATCACTGGGCGCAAGGCGGGAATACACTCTGGAGGGGGCGCCAGTCCTTCACAGGCCAACACACACTCACACCAACAGACACTTTTGAGTCTTTACAAATTCAAATAAATTTTAGTTTTCTTAAAATGTAAGCTCTTGTTAATAAAATTATGTAGCAATAAATAAATAAATAAATAAAAGCTATAAATATGAATTAGTGCACACTTGCCCATTTGATTAGCAATACCTCTATATAAACCAAGAAAATAGGGCATGACTGACGATGCCCTCAGAACCACAAGCTCATGAGCTCTGCTTTAAAGCAGAAGGAATTCCAAACATCCCCCCTGTCCAATTCAACATATGTTTTTCATATTCAGAGCTTAAGTTTGATCCTTACTATGCAGACTGAGGCCAGTCACAACAAATCGTTTAGAAACATTTGCTTAGGATATGAAAAGGAAAGCAGGCGGTTAAACAAACACAATACACTTAAAGAAAGCACAGGGTTTGAGGGGAATATGGAGATGGTCAACAGCTGTTTCCATTAATGTGGAAAGAGAGGGACAGGAGGTATGAGACTCTGTTTTCTACATCTGTGCCATTTGAGAGCTTTTTGGCAAAGGCACAGTGCTGTGAAATGTTTTTGGCAGTTTCATCCCTGTGTGTTTAATCAGTTGTGACAAAGCTGGAGACTGTCGGCCTGGCTGCCTGATCATTTTCTTTTCCAGAAATGTTAGCTTATCCCATTTTGGAAACTCTGTTAAATGTCATTTGTGGGTTCAAAAAAAACAAAAAGAAAAAAAAACAGAAGAAATGAGAAACGCCATATCAGTTACCATCTAAATAATGTTGGTTCTCTTTTCATTCAGCAAATGTTAATGTTCTCTCTGTTCTTCTACGTTAGCAACTTTAAAGCATTTAGAACATTTTTGCACAGTCAGTCTGGCATCTGTATTTTGCTTCTTTATAATGCTTTGGAGCTACAAGACTAATGTAACTACCAAGTTTTGGAAGCTTATACAACAATTAGCACTGTGTAAATTATTGAAATTATCACACACTTGCCTCAAACTCCATTAAAGGAACACTAAGTAGTTTTTCTACCTTAAAATTACAGCCTCTAAGTGATTGTGATGTTCCACTGAGCTGTAATCAGGAGAATAGAGCCTCTGTGGCTGCTATGCCGGGTCGGCTACTGCTTTACTGGAATAAGCAACTTCTGAATCACAGAGTGAAGGACTCTAGCGAGAAATGGTTAACGCTTTATGGCACAAATCTCCTAGCTCCAAGAAGAGAGAGCAAGGAGTGAGTTGTGGAAGAGGTAGTGAAGTGAGGAGCCAGTGAACAGAATTATTTACGCTTCCTTACATTTATGATTCATACAACTTGACAAATAAACCTGTCAATGCAGCCACTGACTGCGATACATACAGCTGATAGTTTATTGTATGTGTCCATAACTCATAATAAGATGGAGCCTGCTGCACAGACCATGGGTCCAGGAGTTACTCCTGGATCGATCATTTTCATGTTCATTCTAATGGTGTCCTATGAAACTACCTGTCCTCTTCTGAACAAACGGGTTCTTGTACATACTTATAGATAGATAGATAGATAGATAGATAGATAGATAGATATTTTTTCTTTTACCTTCTATGCCATGTTCCATCATAGCAACTCTAAGAAATGTGATAAATTTGGGTGTTAATTTTCAGTCCTAGCTGCAGAATAAATGTCTAACTGCTTGTTCCAAAATGTTGCTAGTGACTTGAGTAAAGTTGTAACTGTGAATATTAGCCAAGAAACTGAA